>NW_007251852.1:23662-113720 GCF_000164805.1 Carlito syrichta
GCCACTGCACTCCAGTCTGGACGACAGAGTGAGACTCCAACTCAAAAAAAAAAAAACAAGAAAAAACCCTGAAGGATTGGAAAACTTGTTGTCCCAGTAAGCAAAGCTCCAGGTGTGATGAGAACAAACTGTGGGTGGTGTGAGGGTGTGTTTCCTGTCTCCAATCACCCTGTTTCCCATGAGCTTTTCCAGCCACAGTTGGTTGGTTGCTGTTGGGGTCGCTGAGCCACTTGAGAGCCCGTGTAGGGGAGCAACCTAAAGTATCAGTGATCCGGGGAGTTGAAGGGCCCAGGTGACATGAGAAGGTCTGGCAGAGGAGGGGGGAGGGTGGAGGAGGAAGGAGTGTTGAAGGGGACAGATCAAAGACACAATAGAGCTGCAGAAAAGGTCTAATGTGTAAGACCAAAAAAGAGAAATAAGGATCGTGCGGAGGAGGGATAAGGAGGTGATGAGGAGGGAAAGGCCTTACATGGGCCAGGAAAGGAGTTCTCAAGTCAGCCATTCAGAGTCCCCATAAGAAGCTCTATTGTCTTTAGGAAAAGTTTGCCAATGGACTGAATTTGTGCATTGATGGTGATTCAGGTAGGAAGTAGAAGGAAGAACACAGTCTAGAAGGAGGCCCTTCACAGGTTAACAGACAGTTAAACCAGAGAGAAATCCCTGACAGGAGAGTCCACCTGTTTTATCTTATGCACAATTCCTGAATCTGAAGCCCTCAAACCCTGGTCTTCTCCCATTGCCCAGGTGTTTCCTGGGTGCAGGGTGGCGGAGAGGTAAGAGAATTCCCTGCGAAAGTTAAGAGCAAAGAGATTGCAGGACAGGGACTGAGAGCAACTGCATCTTTGAAAGTCTGTTCTCCTTAGCAACTAACCTCCAAATGTTGCCCTGGGGACTCAATGCTGAAATCAGTCTTGTCCTAGATGTTAGGGACAGAAAGATGAAAAGTTAGTCCTGTCCTCAGGATGCTTGTAATAACAACTGCTGGTACACAGAAATAAGGGAAGATAGAGGTAGTAAGTGACTTTTCATCACATTATCCCCTCACCTGAACCTTGCTGTGGATTTCCTATTAATCATCTCTTTATGAGCTTGACTATCTTATATGTCCCATGCCCTCTGCAAACCTGTCACTTCCTGGAGCAGAGGAATCAGAAGCCTAGCACTGGCTCATAACACTTAGAGGTGGAAGGAAAAGCCCTGTGTCTTCATGGTACATTGCAAAATGAGGGTCTGGGTGCCAAGGTGCATTTATTAAAAAATATGTACTGAGCACCTATTTCATCCCAGCACTGAGCTTGGTCTGCAGGATGATAAGATGAAGAAATATTGTCATGTCCTTAAGATGCTTATACTCAGAAGAGAAGACGAAAACAAAAACTATCATTCAAAAACAGTGTGTTTAGTGGCTTGCTAAGGAACACAAAAGAATGAGGGACAGGAGTGTAGCCTGAGGAAATTAGATTCCTGGAGGAGGTGAGGCTGTTATTATTGAGTGGATTGTAATTGCCTCTTTATGTGCCTAAAGTTCCTTCCCTTTATGTTAGATCTGGGAGGGCAGGCCAGCATCATCAGGGTTCCACTTGGAACCCCCATGCCTCCTTAGTTGGTTCTTTGCAGAGATTTGGCAAGAGGTCTATGGGGGGTGGAGTGTAGGGCATTTCAGCCAGGAAATATTTAGGAAAATAGAAGCAAAGGTCCAGAGCCAGACCATGTGAGATTGCTTAAGCTAGAGAAGGAGAGGATCTGGAACAGATGTCTGTGGCCTCACTCCTGCAAGGATACCTCTTGGGTCTGGTCAACACCAGCACATTGTTTAAAATGGACTTGGCTCTGCCCACCACAGGGGCTCCTGCATGCTGCAGTCCCTTCCAGTCCAACGCAACTCTCTGGGTGTTACACTCAGTCCACCCCCACTTCTCCGAACATGGACAGGTACAGCACCCCTTGGCACAGGTGAAGTCCTCACAGGTGGTCTTATCCTTCCTAAGGACCAGGCATCTTTCTGAGGGAGGTGTGTGGCTTCTCGCAAGCTGATTCTCTGCTTTACCAACTACCCCACTTGTTTGACTTGCTCTGTTATTTTCCTTCTCGGAGCACATCTCCCCTCATCTAAAACACACCATGAGGCGCACTTTTGGAAAACAAAGCAGGAGCTTCCTCATCTACCCTGTCAATACTCCGCTTCCTCTGCAAGGCCCTGGGCGGACTTCCTGGGCCCAGCCCAACGCTGGCTTCTCCACCTCTCTCTGGAAGTTTTCAGGATTTTCAAACATGGGTAGAACAGGTATTTCCCAAGACAGCTTCTACATATGTGGCAGGGATCTCTTTTTAATAAGGGCTTTCAAAAGCAATCTTCTGCTTCTGAACTTTGCAAAGCATGGCTCTATAAAGAGCAAGCAAGCCTCGCAGCAAGACTCATTAGCCTTCCTCACCACTTGCTTCCTGTTAATTCCGTAATTAAACATCTTGCCCCCAACTACACGAGACATTAGACAAGAACGGAGCTATCTTGCCATGAAATCGTGCGTATTTAGAAAGAGGATTTTTTTCATTTCCCTCCCTTGCTCCTCACAAATAGGAGATTTACGGTAATTAATGCCATTTAGTTTAATCCATAAATGTTTGAGGAAGTGATGCTATTTAAGTACTACTTTCAGTGAGAAAATGCAGTCTCCTCCAATTTCTGACTTTATGCTCAAGAGCTAATGAACTGAATTCTTAGTAAACATTGGCAAAAGATGCAAATAAACAGATAGAGGAACCAAATGCAGAGGGACACATGAGGAGGAAATAATTTTACGCAATTGACTCAGTAACCTTTTTGGATCAGTGAAATTAGTGACTGATTAATCCGCCGTGATTAGCATTTATTGAAGCTTTTGACACCGGTGCATAGTTTGTTCTTGGTTTTATTTCCTCTTTCTTTCCTTTTTTCCCCCTTCCTTTTCACTTGTTTTCCCTTTTACTTTTTCTCATGGGGTTAACAGTTTCTAATATATTTAACTGCCAGTCTATCATCCTGGATGAGTCAGAGTTAGTCTTTTTGGACTTTTAAAATTAATACTAGACAGTTCTCTTGTGTCATGCCCTTCCTTCTGCTGTTGTGTTTGGTTGTTTAATTGTAGAGGTGGCCTCTTGTGGCCACATGCTCCCAATGTTTAGCAAGGGTTGGAAATATGGATGTTAGGAGAAAAACTGGCAGATGGCTGACAAGGCATTTTTATTCATAACACACCAGTAAAACTTCAATTCAGAAGATTTAGTACAAGAGCGTTCCAGCCAGCAAGCTGTAGCCATATGCAGATTTTTTCAAATTTCTCAACTGATGGTTTTGCAAAGTGTGCATAAGCAGCCTTCATTGAATATGATGTTAAAAATTGAAAGTGTCAGTATCATTTAGCTCGAGATAGTTTTAAAAGGAAAAATGAACATTTGTTTTCATTATGAACTACGAAAAGGCCAGGGGCTGGTGAGGTCCACATTCATTTTACTTCTTAAAATTCCAGAGAGGAATTCTCTCAAATAGGTGTCTCTTAAAAAAAAAATTGTGCACTTGAAGGATCGGTATCAAGCTGCAGTTCACTAATTCAAGGCTCCATGCAGCTCACAGGAGCAACTTGTTGGCTGGTTGTAGGGCGTAGCTCATTGGAGATGGTATTTATTATGTACTCCATGTGTACTGATCTCACCCCAAACTATGCTAAATAACTTTGAGGATCTGACAGGAACCCCCAAAACTAGGGTAGACCCGCTCAGAGATCCTGGCACCCGCCCTGATTCATCTCAGTGGCTACAAGGGTAGCTCACCTGCAGGAGTCATTTGGCCTCAACCTCCAAGACATCTTGTGTTTCTTTGTATGTGTCCTGCTGAGGAGGAAGCCGTGTTTGAGACTGGACACACAGATGACATGGACAGGCATTCCCTCTGGGGACGGCATAGTCTAGGGCCATGTAACATTTCCTCCTCTTCTGAGTTAACATTAGAAATGCCCACAGGTGCTTGTTTCTATTACAGCTTAGTGGCTTCATAATTTTTCCTAAATGGGAAACCATCGCTACACTGGAGAGAAAAACGACAGCAGTGGCAGCTGCAAAAGACTAAGGCAGAAGGAAATCACTGTGCTTTGCCAAGCCATCCAAGGAAGGTCTACCTAGCCCTGCAGGGAAGGATAGACTCAATCCATCTTCTGGACTTCAACATTGCTCCTTTCTCTCTGCAAATATTGGAGAAAGCAGAGTGTGTGAGGATGACTCTGAAGCATAAGAAACTCCATGTTACAAAGACAAGGAAAGAAACTCAGCACACCTGCCCTGTGTGGGCAAGAGGAGCAGGAACATCTGTTTCCAACTAAGACGCTAACATGCTGCCTGATGCAATAATCCTGAATTCTAACTTGGTTTAAGCCCAGACTTTATGTCAGGAGCTAGGATGAGTGCTGTTCTCACGTTCCCTAATCTTTGCAACCATCTTATTATCTCCATTTTGCAGATAGAAGAGTTTATTTTGAGGAACATTGGACCATTTGATTGCCAGTGAGCAAGTAACTTCCTCAAAGTCTCCCAGACAGTTGGGGCAGAAATCCTCCAGAGAATTCCCTTCTTTCTGGGAAGACAGGAAGCACTGCTTCATTGGATGATGTACATCCCTGCTCACATTCCCAGCATCCCTTACAAAGGTACGAGCAGGCCCACTTCTTTGTTCTCTCACCTCAGATCTGGGGTTGAGGGTCTGTCTTTGCAAGAGGCACTGAAGACATAGGGTGAGCGGATTTGCACATCACATTGGTTAGCCTGGAGGTCAGTTCTCCAAGTATCAAGAAATTGAACAGACATTCTTTTCAAGCTAAACGTGGGTAGCATCTGCTCTTGAAAAAATGATACTGACTCACAAGTTTTCTGGAAGCATTGGATGAGTATTAAATATTTGGATAATTGGAGCAGAAAGAGTCATATTTAGGAATGGAACCATCTCTCCCAATAGTAGACAATTTCTCCTTCTTGGGCAGCAAACGTAAATCCATTACTGAGAAACTAGGGAGCACCACAGGGACATTTTACAAGTTTAATTATCGGAGAGTTTAACAGAGAGCTCTCACCCACTGCCCTGACAAGTGATGAAGTAACTGGGCCAGTATCAGTCAGATTTTATTTTCTGTAGTATTGGGCTATTTGATTGCCAGCGAGTCAGAGCTTCCACGGAACTGGCTCAACTCCCTGGCCGAGGGATTGTAGGCAGGGTAAACATTTGCACAACAAAGCAGAGCCCTGAAATTTTTGTAGAAAATTATTTTGGAGAGTGGATAAGAGTATATACTCTGGCACAAATAGCATTTTGTGGGGAACATTGTTGATCAGAGCCCCACAGGCCCCAGTGGGATCAGGAGTAAGGAGCATAATTCTAAAGCCTACATCTGTGAAGGTTGAGCCATGGCATCAAGGGGTGAAACTCTGACTTCTCTGGGCTCCAAAAACTAAATTGGGACCATTCTGGCTTATGTCCCATCTGGGTTCAGAAAGCGCTCTGCTCTAGCTTGAGGGATGGCATGAGAGAACCAGAGGAACCAGAAGGATCATTCAATATCAAATGCCCCTGAACTCTTCAACAGCTCCAGGCAACTCCAGGGGTAGGATAGACCATCTTTATTGGTCCAAAGTCTGCATTAGCTAACGGTTATTGGATGGTGAATTATAATAGAAACTCTGTTAATGTGTGGGAGAGCCACATGAATGTCAAACAAATTCATTTGATCAGTGCTATTACAGTGAATACCAAATGAATTCATAATGATAGAACAATGAACGTGTTACCTATAGATTTTATTTCTGTAACAATCTTCCATGTAAAAGCCCCTCCTGTAGTGTTAATTCTAATATAAGTTTGCATTTTAATATTAGCCTCATCAAGTAAATTATGTTTTTCAATACTTCACACAATAATGTTCAGGGTTGTGTTTGTGTGTGTGTGTGTGTGTGTGTGTGTGTGTGTGTGTGTGTGTTTTGCCACCATGATAAGCCCCAACCCCACAGTTTCCAATCTGCCAATAGAGTTTGATGACTACTCTAAAGAGGTCACATTTTCCTATGACTGTCCAATCATTAGAGATCCATTTCGTATTCAGTGTAATAACACTATTGCAAGAGGACAGGATGTGTAAGAAATTCATCTTGCATTCATATAGATGCGATATGGACAGTCATCTGAAAGAGTTCCACTCTAATTCAGCATGAGTTTAGCCCTAGTTAATGGACACTTTAAAAATAAAGCATTACTAGAGATGAAGGCTCAGTTTCTCTTGATGGACATTTGGAATTTTGTGGAGTCAAAGTCATAATGTCAAGATTTTTTTCCAATCAGTCTAAAGACGTTGGGAGTGTGGACAATGATGCTCCTCTGGGCCAAGGATTGGGAGGTGCGGTTGATCTGAAATGTATTGATAGTGTGATGGCAAGCTGAAGTGCATTAAGAGTTTCCTGTGCTCCAGAACCTGAGCTAAATGCTTCAAGTGGATTATCACTGTGAGGCAGAGAGGTAGGTCTCATTTTCAACCCAATTTACAGTTGAAGAAATGCAGGTTTAGAGAGGTTTGGGTAGCTTGTCTAATGTCTTGCAGGTAACACAAGGCAGAGCCAAGAGTCAAGCCTGTGTCCATATCCACTCTCCAGAGCTGCCTCTGAGAATGGTGGCTTTCCTTCCAAGACCCAGCCAAGTTTCAGTTCTCAGTAGGTATTTGAATGAATGCCTCATTGGAAGATGCCCTCATGACCAAAGCAAGGGGCAATCTCTGCAGAGTCCATAAGTAACACCTCCAGCTCAGGCATGACTTTTTGTGTATACCTTTATTAGCTGTTTCCATGGACCAAATGTTGGAGTCCAAAGAATAAAAAGGCACCCTCCTGCATCCCATTGCTGCATACCATCCTCTCATCCTCATCATGCATATGTAAGTAAGAATCGCCAGTGCTTCCAAGGAGGGTCCTGAAGAGTCCTGCCCAAACTTTTGCATCAGAAAATAAATCAGTCATTTTCTGTTGTTTTTGATGTCGACATACCCAAATGCCTCATGAAGGACTGAACAAGTTCTTGGCAAAATACCCATTAAAATGCACTTAGAGCCTCTGCAATAAAAGCATGTGTGTATATCCAGTCACACAGAGCTTTCTGGATGGAGTGCAACACACACATGCACGCACATGTACACACACACCATCTTAAACTGAAACTCAAACTGGCTGATTTCCAGGCTTACAGTTAGTCCCATGCACACACCATTACTGAAAAGTTCTAAGCTGTCTTTTGCCAAGTGTTCCTATTTAACAGTTTTATCACAAGTCTGACAGCCTTCATAAAAGTTCCAGGCATTCTATATCAACAACCTCTTTGTACTAAGTTATTAAATATTAAATTTTTATTCATTATCTGTATTCTGTTATGCAAAATAAGCTCCTTGATAAGATGTGTCTTCTTAATTGGGCCCTTGATGCTTCTTGGATTGGAGTTGTCAGATTAGCTGGAAGAAGAGGCACGGCATTGAGCCAGCTAGCTACCAGAAGACCAATAGCGTTGTAGCAATGATATTAAGTTAGAGAGGCCAAATGGAGGGCAGCACCAGGTTCAGGTGAGGGTTTGCATCTATGCATGTCTTATGCTCAGGCACTTTTCTCCTGGCATCAGCAGGGCTGATGAAAATAGATTTGTTTGTTGTTTACAGCATGCAGCTATGGGTAATGCTGCAAGGGAGTTGTATAAGATTAAAGCAAGTCGGGCTCGGTGGCTCAGCCTGTAATCCTGCGCCTTTGGGAGGCTGAGGTAAGTGGATTGCCTGAGCCCGCAGGTTCAAGACCTGCCTGGGTAGCAAGACCTCATCTCTACAATAAATCAAAAAATCAGCCGGGCGTGGTAGCACGCGCCTGTAATTCCGGCTACTCAGAAGGCTGAGGCGGAAGGATCGCCGGAGCCTGGCTGGTCGAGGCTGAGATGGCCGGAAGTGGCCACTGCACTCCAGTCTGGGTGACAGAGTAAGACTCCAACTCAAAAAACAAAAAAAATTAAAGCAAATTTGTACTGAGACTAAAATATTGAGCTTTGCTCCCATCAGCAGTCTCTGGAATCTTATTGTCGAAAACTTTATCTAGTTGTAACCTCCCCCAGAGTGATTTTCATTTGCAGCTGCCCTGTTCCATCTCTCATCTCCTGCCCCCTACCACCACTACAGCATCAGTACTTGGCGGGAGCCAGCCAGCCCCAGCTGGAGCTCCACAGCTCCTTCCTGACAGGGCCACACAGAAGGACCTGGCAACAGAGCAGCCATCTCCCCCAGGCTTCCCGCGGCCACATGCAGCTGACTGTGCTGTCTGTGCCTGGCTAGACAGGCTCTGGGGATGAGGGATGCTCAAGAGTCTGGCATGGACTGCTCAAGAGCCCCCAGATATTTGAGCAGAGGGGAAAGCAGGTGACAATAAATTATTTGTTCTGTGTTTGAGCACATTTGTGCACCTTTGTAGAGATAGTTCTAATTTTAACCTGTGAGGCCTGTTTCTGCCAGTATAAGTTTTTCTTTGTCCTCAGATGCTGTTGGGAAGAAAAGGGGAAAAAAAACTTTCCAGGAATACTGGGGTAATGTCAATTACTCAGTGGGGATTGTTTAGTCTGGCAGACAGGTTGAGTGAATTTTCCCTGATGGGCTCCTTTGGGTCTTTAAAAATTTATCTATGTGTGTGCATATGGGTGTTTGTGTGTGTGTGTTTCTGTGTGAGTATGTGGACACTTCCGTGTATCTGTGTTTGTGTGTGTGTATGTGTGCATGCGTGTATGTATGCATATATACATGTATATTTACATGTGTTTGTACATGTGTTTGTATGTGTGCACATTGATGTGTGTTCATGTATGCTTATGAGTATTTGTGTTTGCCTGTGGTGATGGGGTTCTGATGCACTGAAATACAATTCTCCAACCTTACACCATTATTGCACCATCATACTCAGGATGCCTTTTAGGAACATGTTAAGTCAGCCTTGGCCTGCTGAAATCTCCTTGGCGTAACAGAACAGAAACTCTCTGGGCTGAATTTGTCTCCCGACACTGAGAAAAGGACTGTTGTCCAGGCCCCACAGGAAGAAAGCAGGCCCTCAAGGCATCCCAGACCAGCAGGAAGACCACTGTCTGCTCCCCATGGAGACAAAGCCTCCAAGAGAAAGTACAAAAAAGGCTACCTCCAGGCATCAGCTACTGACCAATGACTCTCTGGAAGCTTGGGACTCTGTACTACTTGGGCTTCTGCCCAGAGCAAGCTCTGCCTTCACCTTCTGAGTCAGCCCATGCTGACCTGTCAGTGTGGACTAGGGTTAGACTCCAGCTTCAGTGGGCTTCTGAACCCGTCAGGAGAGAGCTCTTGAGTGGTGTAGCTTCACTTGGGGTGGTTTGTCTGAGTTTTACTTTGGTAGTCATTTTCTTGGGTGTCCTGGTGGGCCTGGTCTTGTGGGCCAGTGGAAGATCTGCACTGAGGGGGTGGTAGGAATGTCTTTGCACATGCCAATGGGGTCCGGGGCCTTAGAGAGAGCCCAGATAAGTGGAGAGGTGGTAAGGTGTCTAGAAATATGTGTAGGCATGGCCTTTACCTGTTTGTGCAGTACTTCATCCCAACTTCCTTTCATCTAATCAAAGCACCCCTGGGTTACCCACAAAACCACTATGGTGAGAACAGAACTACTTGCTATGCTAGTGCATGCTGTTATGTAAGTTATGATTCTTTGGGGTTTCAAGAGGCAGAAGCTCAATTCAAACTTGTTTAAACCAACAAATAAAAAGACAGCATCTCCGTGTAAAATCTGGGGGTGAAAGTTGGCTTTAGAAATGGCTGAGGTCAGGTGTGAATGACACCAACAGACCTCCATCTTTCTCGATCTCTGTTCTGTGTTCCTCCACACAGCCACAGCCATAGGCAGGCACTCTCCAGCAGTTCCAAAATGACTCCAAGCAGTGCCAAGCTTACATTTTGCCTGCTTAGAAATCTCAAGGGAAATAGAGTACCTCATTTGTGAAAACACTAGCTTAATCTCAGGACTGATTGTCACTGGCCCAATTTGGGTCATAGTCCATCCTCACTGACCACTGTGACTGCCAGATGAAGTACTCTTGAAGATGGCTCCTGTGTCTGCCCTTAGAACCTAGTTGTAGGGTCAGCTGCTGCCTGGATGGAGAGTGGAGGAGAGTGGCAGACACTGGTTCATCAATAGTTTGAAAAGGAGGAAAGGGGAGAAAGGTAGAAGGAGCTATCACTACAGACTCTAAGTCCTCAGGCTTTGAGAAAGTGGTCCAGCCTTTCTGGTTGTCAGACCTCTTATAGGAAGGCCTAAATGTCTTCTCTAGTGAAGCCTCCCATTGTGCCCAGATTCTCTGTGATCCAAGCCTACCAGATCACTTGTTGCCCATGCAGATCTGTCTGTATGTAAAACCTGCCTATCCATGACCTTCACTCCCATCAGTTCCAGCCTTGAAAAAAATCTTACCCAACTCCAAGAGCATGCTCTCTGAATACCTCTCTCCTACTACCATTCCCCCACTAGTCACCATACCCTCTGCTTTTTCATATTCATGGTGATAATATAACTCTTAACCAAGTGCCACTCTCTGTATATGGCAAATTCCTGAAATGTCTAATCCATTGTTAATTTGCACCCAACATAGCGAATGGCACAGACTGTAAGCTCAATTGAGCAGATAAGTGAGTGGACCCCTTGTGCTAACAGCTGTAAGCTACAAGTCCGAGTGGAAGGGAATAGAAGAAATGGAACATGTGGAAGATTAAAATTCTAATTCCAATTTTAGAACCAAATTCTCTCCACCTTTAGCCTCTCTGATAACATAACAAGATCTAGGTGGCTATAACAACTCCAAAATTAAGGCCCCAAATTGCCACTGAGGACAAAGACATTTGATGACTTGAATTAGCCCCAAACAGACTTAGATTCACAGGAGAAATGCTGAGGACTCTGTTTCTCAGGTCTCCCCACACACAGGCTATGAGAATGATAAAAGACAGACATTATCTACATTCTAAATACACATAGGTCAATGAAAAGATCACTATTTACTGGTAATCTGTAATTCTCCTGAGATACAGGAGTTTCCTGTACATTCAAGAGCCAATAACCACTTGGATTGGAGTCACCTTGGTTTCAGCTCCTGGCTGTGTTTTGACATTTCAAAGAATGGCTTGCTAGATCACTGATGATAATATTCTTGGCAGGCTCAGGCACTGGAAATTCCGGGTTCAAGATATCTCATTATCTGCAGGTGCCATAATGGGAAACTGAATGCAGAGCTGTCAATCACAGAGAAACATTTGGAAACGCAGCAGCCACATAAAAACTTTCCTTGACTTACCCTCTCTGCCCAACGAAGGAGGGAAAAGAGCTCAAAGAAATCATCTTGCACACAGTTCAGCAGCATCAACAAAACGTGGTGGACTCAGTCATCAGATGTACATGCTGCCCACTAACAGGCCCCATAGAGCAACTGCCTGTCTCCAGAACTGAGTATCAGGAAGACATCCCTGTCTTCAGAGGCGCTGTGGGTTTTCTTGCCTCCTGACCACTGGGGGTTCACCAGTAAGTCCATGCCACAGAGGCACAGCCTACACACTCCCAAAAGCTAGATGCCGCTCTGGGTTCCCTGAAAACTAACAGTTCCTGCCAAGCTTGACAGGTGAGGCAGGGATGAGGGAACATACAGAATTGACATTTTAGAAGGCAAGATGGTTTTGTCACATGCAGATGGTCCTGGCAAGAGCCTGGCTTTGGGGGAACCAGGAGATGCAGAGCCATGGTGATTTTGTTGTCTTATTGTTTAGCTCCATACCAGGGGCTGAGTCTTAAGAAACTCTCAAAAACTCTCAAAGCAAAATGAAATCTGATGTGCTACAACTTATTTAAAAACAAAACGTCTAGACTAAACTATTAGCACTCAAAAGTGGACTGGTTAGTGGAGGGGCACAGCACCATCATGTAGCAAGGCTAGACCAGCTAACTTCTATGTTGCTGACCTGAGCTGGCCTTGCTAAGGCAAAACACAAAAGTAAGGGTTTTCAGAGCTGGAGTCTTCTTGTTAGCATCCATGGGCCAAAATGATGGAAAGTACTTCTTTCACTTTTGCTTACTGTCAAAATAAGGCACATAAATTTAAGGCAGCGGCCACACAGGCAGACAGCTACTGGACGGATGGGAATTACATGGTGCTGGGGGCGTGGTGGGGTCCACCATGAACTTGAGATTGGGAGCTCCTTCGAAAGCTGTACCTGCTACTCAGCTCTAGCCAGTTTTTTTGTTATTGTTGTTTTTGTTTTTTGAGTTGGAATCTCACTCTGTCACCCAGACTGGAGTGCAGTGGCCGCTCCCGGCCACCGCAGCCTCGACCTGCTGGGCTCCGGCGATCCTTCTGCCTCTGCCTTCCGAGTAGCCGGAATTACAGGCATGCACTACCACACCCAGCTGATTTTTTGATTTATTGTAGAGATGAGGTCTCGCTGCCCAGGTGGGTCTCGAACCCACGGGCTCAGGCAATCCACTCACCTCAGCCTCCCAAAGGCACGGGATTACAGGCTGAGCCACCAAACCCAGCTTCTATTATTTTATTTTTATAATTCTAGCACATTACTGGTCTAGTTTATCCCTAAGATATTCAAAGTGTTTGTACACAGTATATTCTATTATTTTGCATAATTGTGTTGTATCTGAACAAATTACTATCTTAATATTACTTTTAAAATACTATAGTCATTTTCTGAATGTTCATGGATACTTTTTTCCTGCCATCTTATTGACAGTGAAAATATTGAATAGTTGTGGTACCTGGGATCATGTTAGTTTCTTTTCCCAATGAAATCAAATTACTTCTAGTGTTCATTCTGATGTTAATCATGTGTATTCCTAGAATACATCTTTGCTAATGTTATATTATTATTATTAATATATACTGCTTAATTCTGTTTGGGACCTTGGTTTAAAATTTGTTTCGGATTATAGAAAGATAATGTTGCATAAACAAAGAGTATGGGATAGAATCAAGTGTAGCATAACACACTGTACATTTGTTCCTCAAGAAGGCCAAGCTTCTACCCAAACAAAAACCCTAAATCAAGCAAGGATATGTAGTACTGAATAACACAATTAGTGAGTTTAATGCTAAATATTTTTAACTACCAAGTAGAGAATCTGTATTTCATACTAAGAAATCCATTAATGTAAAGGACATATTGAAATAATTTTTGACATGGAAATAACAACTCCATTCAGTTGTTCATTCATTTATCCATGTAATGAATATTTATTGACTGACTACTAGTAATATATTTTATAAACCTTAGATATGATCGGAAAGCAAGATAGACAAGATCCCTGCCTTCATGGCTTTCATATTTCTATTGCAGCAAATTGCTTTCCTTCAACAGAAATAAGATAATCCAATACCACAATTTCAGTTGTTTAAGTACCAAGAGAAATACGCAAGGTGATGAGGAGAAAAAACCTTCAGGGATAGGATTTTTTATGTGTGGCAACAGAATAGGATTTTTTTTAATATCTCCAGAGAGGATACATTAAAGAAATTACGGTAAAAATTATATTTCATTTGACTTGAAGAAATTCATGTGTACCTTCTGTTTTCCCCCCAGGTTCCTGGATCTGAGCAAAAGCATCATACCTCAGCCACTGAGGGAATGCTTTCTATTGATGTGGTGATGGGTATGATAATCCTCACACAGATTGGGATAGGGATTATGGGGAATTCTTTACTCTTTTGTCATTATATTTGTTCTCTTATTAGGAGACACAGATTGAGACCACTACAGCAAATAACCAATCATCGTGCGTTGGCCAATACCTTGGTCCTTCTTTGTGGAGGAATCCCTCAGACAATGGCAGCCTTTGGGCTGCAATATTTCCTGGACGATGTTGGATGTAAACTTGTCTTTTATTGTGACAGAGTGGCCTGGGGAAATTCCCTCGGTACCACCTGTCTATTAGGTGGCTTTCAGGCATTGAGTATCAACCCCACAAACTCCAGGTGGGCAGACCTCAAGTTCAAATCCACAAAGCATATTAATTTTCCCTATTTTGAGCTGGATGTTTCATTTGCTGGCAAATCTCATTGTTCCTGTAAGAGTGACTGGCCAAAAGGGTAGTGAAAATATCACTGTGAAATCAAATCCTGGGTATTGTTTTCATCTATTTGTTGATACAATTGCAGAATCAATATGTTTAGTTATTTTCTCCCCTATTGATGTTATGTCTTTGGTAATCATGATATGGGTCAGTGGATTCATGATATTTTTCCTTCACAGGCACAAATAGCAAGTCCAATACATTCACACCACTAAACAATCTCCAAAATTGTCCCCAGCAACCAGGGCCACAAAATCTATCCTGATCCTTGCGAGTACCTTTGTCTTATTTTATTCTTTCTCTTCTGCTTTTGAAACTTATACTTCTCTTTTTGACAACCTGCAGTCATGGCTTGTAAAAACTAGCATACTTCTAATATCTTGTTTTCCAATTTGTAGCCCCTTCTTGCTCTTAAAATGTAATACTCAAACCTCCAGCCTCTGCTCTTCCTGCTAAGCAACTTGTAGAACTTAGCCAATTTCTGACAGTGTGGTACAATATTCATCCATCCATCTGACTCATACTGTGAAAGACCCTCTCACATGTCACTCCTGTTTTAGACACAGAGGTGAATAGGAAGGTATCTTTGACAAATAAATCTGTGGGGAATCCAGACATCAAAAAATCAATTACAGAAATAATGATTTTGCTGCACTTGCAAAGGTTACTACAGTGAGGAGCTCAGGGTAGTTTGTTTCAGGATCATGGAAAGCTTCCCTTTATTAGATAAAATTCATAAAATGCCATTGATTTGGGCTGAGCTCCTGCACTAGGCCCACAGACCAAACCAAAGTGACGTTGCTTGTGCTGAGGTTCCATGTCATCAAGCTGAAACTAGGCTATTTATCTGACCTTTCAAGAAGTCAGGAGAGAAACAGAGAGAGATAACAGTCAAACCCCCAACCAGGCCAATTTTAGCTGGTATGATAAAGAAATCCCCTTACTTTAAACTTTACAGGGAAAGTAACTGTGAAATATCCAAATCACTTTTTGTTCACTGTGTCTGCTTTCCTCAACACTTTTCTGTCTGTAAAACCTTTTCCTTTGCTCAACTCATCTGAACACTCATTCTATGTGTGAGATAAATGGAGTCAGTCAGGCTTTCTGGCCTGGCTGAAACAAGGTTGTGCTCTCTTAAACCTTGTTTCTGGCCCACCAGAACTTATAACTAAGTGAACTAATGTTACTTGTTAAACATAACTGTATACTCATAATCTGGTTTCACACCACCACTGTGTAGGTCTGCTTAAAAGCAAACAAAAACAAATCTCAGTGCAGAAACCCTTTCCCCATGTACTCACTGGCTGCCACGATTACAAATAAAGAGTTGCTGGGAACCTGCTCTGTTCTCTGACCTGTCAGAATCCGATGTGAAACTGACTGAAAGGAACTGAACTCCTCCAGCACACTTGCACAGTTGGCAGGATTCGTTTCGTTGCGGGAAAACAAATCAGAGAGACCGCCACACCGAGGCTGATAAGCAGGAAACTGCGTTTATTACTGGACCGCGGTGTTCAGCTCAGCGGTATGGTTGAGTTACAAATGTTGGGCCCCGATGGCAATCAGGTCTCAGCTTATACAGGCTTTACATTGGCTTTGGGAGGAAGCGGCTTTTTATGGTGTAAGGTTTTGTACTTTTTGTAACAATAGCACAGGCTTGTGGTTTTAGCTGCAGGTACTGAGCATGGCGTTTTGCATTAACAAACTGGAACATTTTAACTGCGATATATGTTTTGAAGCATTTTCTAAAAGCCCCCTACCACAGTTTCAGGTTGGTATGGAGCCTGCTGCCCCAGCGGATGGGGAAATTCCGGAATGGCCTGCCACTTGTATATGATATGTGACTATTGTGTTGTTTTCCTGGATGTTCTAGAATAGAGTTGCCCAATTCTAGAATCACAGAATCACAAATGAAAGCCAATTAAGATCTGTGAACTAAATTTGTTGTAATGTTGTCTTTTACCACCTTTGTATCTGCAGGCGAGGCTGCTCCCTGAATATTTTGGAGGCATTAACCAGCCACAGTGGGTATTATAGGAAAATGGAAAAGCATATCTGAACACCATTTGCAGAAAGGAACATAGGTCATACAAATAACTAAAGGAAACCCCATGTGCCTTGTGTGCCAACAACAAGAGAATTCAGTATGAGCTGAGGTCATTGAGTTAAGAATGCAAGGACAATTTGCCAGGTTTTACATATTAGGCTAGGAATTTGTACCTTTAATCCCTATTGCAATTTCAAGCAATTTAAGAATTTTATCAAGTAGAAAGGAGACATTTAAAAATTATCTAGTTTGCCTGACAATTATGAGTACAGTTTGTTCGGCTGAGGGAGAATAAACGTGGGGAAAAGCACTAGATGTTTGCGATGAGTGAGAGGGGAGAGTGAGTCTGATAAGATGGAAAAAATCAACCTGAAAAGGATCATATGGACTTGAGAAATAATTCCTTGGAAAATAAGTGTGCATTAAGCGTCATGATTGCTTCATAAAGAGTTGTTTGAGAAAGATTGATATGAACAATGACTTACAAGTCTCTTACTGGAGCAGCTGGATGGATCATGCTGGTGTTTCTTGATCTTGAGAAACTGGGTGAAAAGATAATGCACACTTTATTTAGCATGTGGAGTGTTTCATGTTTCTAAGGCACCTGCATCATACATGTGACTAATAGTATATGACACCCATGCACATGGGGAGAGCTCAAATGAAAGGCTTGCTTTGGAAATACACATTTGGCTTCCACAACATTTACCGGTCATGGGAACTGTGAAAGTTATCAGAAAAAAAATGGAGTCACTAATGTTAAGAAAATTCATACAAATAAAGCCTAGGAAGACCATGAAGAGAGAGTTTTCATGCTTGTGTGCCTGATTTTAAAAATTATCACAAAAGACTGCAAAAACCACAACCTTGCCCAAAGGCCATCACAATCTTACACAAAAAATACTTCTGCAAGAAATCTGCCCAGCAACTGCCTGTCCAACCTCGACTTGGCATCACCCTTGTTACTGATCTTTGCAGTCAAGGATAATTATTTCACAATTATGTAATCTTCCTCATTTTATTTTGTCTTCCTTTACCTCCCTGATTTACTATGGCACGCGTCTTCTCATTGCAGTGCTCTATTCCCAGACAAACATTTTTACTTTCAGAGAGCTTCTCTCTGTTATTTAGGATGACATACATGGTGCTAGAAATGAGACCCAAAAAAGATTGCTATTGGAAGGAACTGGCAACTCTTGGTACTGGTACTCACTTGAGCCCTTTGAGCTTTCTGCTTCCATGGCTCACCTTTTCTGCCCTGGTGAATATTCTTTCAGGTTGAGCCTCCCTCTTTTTTTCTTAGGGGGCTTTGACTTTATTTGGGATCTTGTTTGGATAAGATACCTTAATACAGGACCATACATCCCTCCTGGGATGATAAAAGCCTTTTTTGAGTTGGTGTCTCACTCTCACCTAGGCTGGAGTGCAGTGGCACAATTACGGTCCACCGCAGACTTGACCTCCTGGGCTCAGGCTACCCTTCCCCCTCAGCCTCCCGAGTAGGTAGGACTACAGGTATGTGCCACCATGCCTGGCTAATTTTTTGTAGAGACGAGGTCTTGCTATGTTGCCCAGACTGGTCTCCAACTCCTGGGCCGAAGTGCTGGGATTATAGGTGTCGGGGACTAAATAGTTAAAGCATGAAACTGTCTACCTAGAAAAGCAGAGTCCAGATAAGAATAGTATGTGTCTTTCAAAGTACAGAAAGTGCTGGTCAATGACAAAACTAATATGAAATGTTGACAAAATAGTCTGAGTCTGGGTACAGACACTTTTTGATAGAGGGGAAGTTTAATGTTGAAGATTGGAGAAGTCTGAATGCCTGATTGTAATGTGCTTGTATATAAACTTTGGAATAAAGAGAAACGGGGTCACTCGGGGACTAGCCCCGGTGCCCTCCCTTTGCAGCTAAAGAAGTCTTGTATTCCTTTTAGTCTCCACTCCCTCTTTCAGGTACCCCGTTAACTCCGGATGGTCCGGACATATAGGTGTAAACCACCACACCTGGCTAATAAAAGGCTTTTTACCTTTTCTGGTAAGTACTTTCTGGAAAAAAGATTAGTATCTTTCTGAACTAAGTACTCTTTGTTGCTACAGAATTTACATTGTGTCTGTGAGACACGTCTTTCCTGATTTGTACACTTAGTTAAATATTTTGTTTGATCTGCATGCCTAGGTTAAAATTTTTGTGAACACTTTTCTTTTCTTTTTTTCTTTTTTTGAGTTGGAGTCTCACTCTGTTGCCAATGCCAGAATGCAGTGGCATGCTCATAGCCACCACAGCCTCAACTTACTGAGTTCATGCATTCCTTCTGCCTCAGCCTTCCAAGTAGCTGAAATTACAGGCATGTGCCACCTCACCCAGCTAATTTTTTGATTTATTGTAGAGACGAGGTCTCACCAAGTTGCCCAGGCTGGCTCAAACCTCTGGACTCAGGCAATCTTCTCGCCTCGGCCTCCCAAAGTGCTGGGATTACAAGCTTGAGCCACCATACCCAGCTATTTTGTGAACACTTTTATCTCAGTTTGTTTTGGTTTGGTTTGACTCTTTACCGTGGGTTGTTTCTGAAAATCTTCCAGGAATAAAAATAGACATTCTAAATGGTGGGCACAGGATAGTTAATTTATAACCACCAGGGTGGTTGCCTGCATCTAAAACACTGGTCTAAACTCCTGACATTCCCTGACAGAATTTATAGGATTTTCTTTGCTCTCGGGAGACTGTTAAGAAACAAAATGGCATTCTCAAACATTAAGGTATGCCAAGTTTTCTGGGACTTTGACCAGCACACATTATAGCATGTTTTTTTGCACATTTTGACACTGATCAGCAAATTACATGAAGGAAAGTTCAGTGGGGAGACACCTCTTATCAACAAGGGTGCCTGAACGAAGCATATTTGTATACCTAACACTTAACTGTACCCCACAATATCATAATAAAAAAATTGATTAAAAAAAAAGAAAGTTCAGAGCTCAAATGGTCATTATTTTAAAAGCCTACAACTATAAAGTTAACATGTAGAGTCTTCTAAGTTCTTTATCTTTTTTTTTCCTCCACGTACTTTGAATCTGCTGACTTTTCTACTGGTGTTGAGATAAAAGTCACCAATTATGGCATTCCAGCTAAGATAAAAAAAATAAGTCTGAAAGGGGTTTTAAATTAATGTTTTTAAGATTACTAACAGTTCCATGGCAATCAACAAACTAGATACCTTTTAGAAATGTAAATTTCAGATTTACTTAACTAACAATTGCATATGACAATAAAATACTTAATTTAAAATGAATAATCTAAGAAAATAATTAGATAAATGTTTATAAAGGTTAGGCTCTCAGATCAAACAAGTCAATTCTTTAGCTCAGTGAAATAATATAAGGTATCTCTAACCAGCATAAAAATTTTATTTTATTTTCCTGTTACACAGAAGTCAAAAGAGAAAAGCTGGGGGGAAAAAGAAACTGCTAAAAAATGTCCCTGCCTTCATTTGCTAATAAAGCAAACCAGACCGACAAACCAAAGAAAGATTTACTATTAATTCAAGGCTACTTGGAGATTTTGGCGATTTCTTCCCCTCCCTTCCTCTCTCCATTCTCCTCCCCTTTCTTTCTCTCTCTTTTTTTTTTTCTGAGACTGGGTCTCACTATATTGCCCAGGCTGGTCTAGAATTCCTGGGTTCAAGTGACACTTCTGCTCCAGCTTCCCAAGTAGCTGGGACCATAAGCATGCATCATTGTGCCCAGCTAGATTTTGTCTTTTTTAAAAGTACAACTCAGCTAGCTTTAGTAAAATGTGAACATTGAAAATTTCACCCTAAACTCATTTGAAAATGAAAAACAAGGTGGGGGGAAGTGGGGTCACAATGAAATTTTAAAAATCAAACTGCCATGGAAACTGTTCTACCACATATTTTGATTCACAGCCTTCATTAGATGACCATTCAGGACAAATAAAGTTTAGCCATATGAACATGTCCCAGTTTTGTCAGAAATATAACTAGGACCCACCTGCCATTTATATACTGGTAAATTTGTATTACCATATCATGACTGAAATTCTAAAATGAAAGCTATGAAGATCTTTATTTGTGTGTGTACATGTGTTTAGATGTATTTATGCATATGTACACGTGTCATGTTATATGTTGTGTCTACATGGTAAAATCTGGAATAGTCAGCCAGAAATTTTTAAAGAAATTTTATTTAGATGAATGATAACTCATATAAAATACATAGTAATTGACTCAAATGCCTTTTAATTCACATGATTTAAGTAAATCGTTAGTACATGAGCTAGTTTTTAAATTACTGGTAAAATTAAAATGTCTGCAGAATTGTCAACATACTTTTTTGTCTGAGTTTTATATTTTTCAGTTTTATATTTGTCTATAATCTATATTTTAATGTACCAGGATTTGACATGAAGGGTTACAAAGCTATATACCCAGTCAAAACCAGAATAATCTTTTGTGTATTTTTTTGATAAGTAGGACTAACCTCGTGTTGTTGGTTGAATGAAAACAGCTGTATGTTCTGAGTTATTGTCAAAATACTCATATATTTAACATTAACGTTCTTAGGAGAATACCTGATATTCACAGGCTGTAAAAATAGTTAAAGGAAAATAACTTGAAATTATGACTAGCTTTGTTTAATATCTAGGTAGTCTAGAAAAACTGTTAACAATAAGAAAAATATGTAAATGCAAATGGGATAAACATCTACAAATAAACTTTCAATGTGATTTGAAATCTTAAACTTATGTTACATTAAATAATAGAAACCATGAGATGTGTGTGTCACTTCCAAATAAGATTAAAAAATAATGTTATAGGAAAACATGTTTCTCAAAATTATAAAGTGATTCTCATCTGTAAAATATATGTGACAGACAATTCAAGATTTCTTGATTCCTAGGTTTTTACTAAAATTTAAGGTTATAAGAATTAAAATTTTAATTGATGTATATAATTATACATATGTATTACATATAAAAGTAAAATGTGTTTTATGAGAAAAAGTTATTAAAAAGGCATACAAGTGTGTCCTTTATAAAAAATAATTTTGTCTAATTTGAAGCTTATTTAAATGTTGTTTCAAAATATAGAACAAGGTAGACAGGAACCAGTAAGTAAGAGAAACATGTGAGGAAAGTTATGAATATGAAAATTTTTTTTTGCCAAGGAAGATTAAAAGAAAGAGAATGATTTTGTATGAGAAAGAATCATTTGTGGTAAATTTTTGTCCTGCAGCAAAATGACTGGCTAATTAAGAGGAAGTGTAGGACAAAGCAGAAAATCCAAGCATGTCATAGATAGTCTAAGTAAGGAATTTTGTTTGTGATCAAGCTGGGAATAATTTATAATAGTCTTACTATAAGATTGATCTTTTATATTAAAAAGGCACTAATACAAACTTAAAAACATTTGGTCCTCTATGTTAGAACCAGGTTTTTATTAGAGTATTGCTTTGTTCTGAATAAAACTGCAAGAGGTTTTGGTTCTTAATTCTGAAATTTGTTTCGCTAACAACCATCTTCTAAACTGTTTCTATTTTTTTCCTGAGATATAATTAATTTTCCTAGTTTCAGGTTGGAAATGCTGACTTTTTCATTCAGAATGGCAATTTTATTTCTCAAGGTAAAAAGTTTTCTTTTTGAAGCTTCTCAGATTTATATCTCAGAAGTTCAACTTTTGCTGTACCTCGTTGTGATTTTCAGGCCATACATCACTACCTTCTGTTCTTCCTCTTCTTGAAAAGGTATATCTTCTTTGCTTGGCTGGGGTCATAACTCTCTCCTTCCACCTTTTTGTCGGCTCCTATAACTTTTCCCCTCTGGTTCTCACTCTGCTGTTATAGCTTGATGCTGAAATATTCTGAAGGAAACAATGTTTTCTTCTAGTATTAATATAACTTGATTCTGTACTCTTAGCTTTTCTTCATATATCTGAGTTAGTCCACATAATCAGGAAACTTTCCATGCTGTTACAAAGAGTCATGTATGTTACTATTCAAGGAACTAGTTTTTTTGTTTACATTCCTCTATAATATAGTGTTCACTCATAATCCTGGTCACACTCCTCCTATGTCTGATTAAATTCAAGTACCCTTTTTATTATTTTTGACTTCCAGATTATCTAAATGGGCTTCCCATAAGGAAAAGCAATTATATTACAGGAGGTTTTTTTTTTCAAAAAAAAAACCTTTTTGGTAACTGGCTTAAAAAAAAACTCCAAAGATTTTACATTTTATCAAGATAATTCCTGTATTGTTTTTATTATGCTTTTTATTACTTAGAAAAACTGAGCTTTATTTATTTGTTTGTTTATTTATTTATTTTTGAGTTGGAATCTCACTCCGTCGCCCAGGCTGGTGTGCAGTGGTATGCTCACAACCACCCCATCATCGACCTATTGGGCTCAGGTCACCTCAGTGTTGACCTGCTGGACTCCAGTGATCCTTCTACCTCAGCCTTCCAAGTAGTTGGAACTACAGGCATGCGCTTCCATGCCCGGCTAAGTTTTTATTTATTTATTTATTGTAGAGACGAGGTCTCACCATGTTGCCCAGGCTGGTCTCAAACCCACGGGCTCAGGCAATCCTCTCACCTTGACCTCCCAAAGTGCTGGGATTACAGGCTTGAGCCACCTCACCTGATCAAAAAACTAAGTTTTAAAAGGATCAAGGTGCTTATATTCATGTAACTTTCTGTATTGTTTTGAAGCTTTTAATTATTACTCTGGTTAAATTAATATTATTTTATTTTTTATTTATTTCTATTTTTCATTTTCTATTAATTTTTCTTTATTTCAATAGTTTTCTGGGGATACAAATAGTTTTTGGTTACATGGTTATATCGTATACTGGTGAAGAAGTGTACCCATCTGGGCTTCAAGTGTACCCATCACTCCCAACTGTACACATTTACCTGACAGGTGATTTTTCGTTCTTTACACTTCCCACCCTTCTGAGTCTTCAATGTCCATTATATCATTCTCTATGACTTTGCAGGTTTAGCTCCCACTTATAAGTGAGAACTTATGGTGTTTGGTTTCCTGTTCCTGTGTTAGTTCACTTAGGATGATGTTCTCCAATTTGCCACAAAAGACACTATTTCATTCCTTTTGATGGTTGAATAGTATTCCTTAGTGTATACGTACCACCGTTTCATCATCCATTGATCGGTCGATGGGCATTTAGGTTGATTCCACATTTTTGCAATTGTGCTGTGATGAGCATGCAAGTGCAGGTGTCTTTTTTATATAATGACCTCTGTTCCTTTGAGTAGATACCTAGTAGTGGGGGAATAACTATTATTTTGCAGTAAACTTGATTCTGTTTTTACTGTCTTTTTAAACATTGACATCTTTGGCAGGGTTCTCCAGGATCAAAATCCTAAATTAAGTCTTTTCGACCTAAGATTAACTTGGGGATTTTCCAGTTAGACTCCTAGAGAGTATCAAAAATGTATTCCTCATCTTGTAGAGATTAAATGACTAGGTTTCTTTGGTAAATTGTATGGGAGCCATTGTCAAATGATAAGTGAAACTAAATGTTCTTTCAGTTATGTTTATGGGTATGTTATTGGTATACATGTTATTAAAATTATATAAATCTACAAAAATCTAATATTTTGTCAGTAATAATTGTGATTGCTATGCTAAATCTTTTCTAAAGTTATATTTATGAGAATATATTATAAATTTGAATATTCTAAAGATTATATGAAATATATGAAAGTGATGTTCCTGACATGATGCTCTCAGTCATGATTCTGGTACTTATAATAGAAATAGCTAGCCAGACAAGGTGCATGTGCCTATAATCCTAGTTACTCAGAAGCCTGACATGGAAGGATTGCTTGAGCCCAAGAGTTTGAGACGAGATGGACAAAATAGAAAGACTCCATCTCAAAAAAATAAAACAAAAAATAAAGGCCAGAGCCCCCCAGATGAGGGAAGTGGAATAAAAAGGAATACTTTCCTTGTCATTTGGAAACTTTCATCAGATTTTAACCATGCTATTCTATTTTGTCACTTACAGTTAGTTTTTTTGAAGTCTTCTTTAAAAATACTTGCAATCAGCCAGCCATTGTCCAAAATGACTTTTCATGGGAAAGACTATAACAAGTATTCTTAAAAACAAAACACTGCTCAAAGAAATCAAAGATGACACAAACAAGTGGGAAAATATTCCATGCTCATGGATTGGAAGATTCAACATTGTTAAGATGTCCATTCTACCTAAGGCCATCTATAGATTTAACACAATATCCATCAAATTGCCAGCAACATTCTTCTCAGACCTAGAAACAACAATACAGGAATTCATATGGAAACATAAACAATCAAGAATAGCCAAAACAATCCGCAACAACAACAAAAAAAAAGCAGGAGGTATCACACTCCCAGACTTTAAACTTTATTATAAAGCTACAATAATCAAAACAGCATGGTATTGGTACAAGAGCAGGCATATAGACTAATGAAATAGAATTGAGATTCCAGAAGCAAAACCCAATTTCTCAACCAACTCATCTTTAACAAAGCCTCCACCACCCACCACTGGGGAGAGGAGAACCTATTCAGTAAATGGTGCTGGGAAAACTGGCTGACCACATGCAGAAGATTCAAACAGGTCCCCTACTTATCCCCAAACACAAAAATCAACTCTAAATGGATCAGAGACCTAAACGCAAAACCTCAAACTTTAAGAACCTTAGAAAATGCAGGAGACACTCTTATGGAAATTGGAACTGGCAATCAATTCCTGATCAAAACCCCAAGGGCCCATGCCATAAGAGATAAGATAGACAAGTGGGACCTCATCAAACTGACAAATTTCTGCAAAGCCAAAGAAACCATCAAGAGAGCAGGGAGACAGCCCACAGACTGGGAAAAAATATTTGCCAACCCCATGTCTGACAAAGGCCTAACATCTAGGATCTACAAGGAACTCAAACGTGCTGAAAAGACAAAAACAAACAGCCTCATTACAAAGTGGGAAAAAGATATGAATAGACAGTTCTCAAAAGAAGACATACAAGCAACCAACAGATACATGAAAAAATGTTCAGCCTCACTAGTCATCAAGGAGATGCAGATTAAAACTATACTGAGATACCACCTAACTCCAGTCAGAATGGCCATCATCAATAACTCAAAAAATAACAGATGCTGGAGATGATGTGGTGAAAAGGGAACACTTTTACAGTGTTGGTGGGAGTGTAAACTAGTATAGCCTCTATGGAAAACTGTGGTAATTCCTAAAAGTATAAAAATCAACCTTCCAGTTGATCCCGCAATCCCCCTACTGGGAATTTATCTGGAAGAACTCAAATCACTCTATAAAAAAGATACCTGCACATGTATGTTTATTGCAGCATTGTTCACAATAGCAAGATCACGGAACCAACCACGCTGCCCATCAAAAGAGAACTGGATTTTTAAAATGTGGTACATATACACAATGGAATATTATGCAGCCATAAAGAAGAACAAAATTATTAACTTTGCAGCAACGTGGATGGAATTAGAGTCTATAATACTGAGTGATCTTTCACAGAAGCAAAGAACTGAGTACCACCTGTTCTTACTCATAAGTGAGCCTTGAACAACTACCATAATACTATAAAAAAAGGATTGACAGTAGTGGGAAACTGTGGGGGGGAGGGGGAGTGGAGAGGTGGGATTGACAGTAGTGGGAATCTTCTTGGGGAAGGGAGACACACCTCATCAACAAGGGTACCTCCACAATGAATATTTGTATACCTAACTCTGAATTGTACCCCACAATTTTAAAATAAAAAAATTTAAGCCAGGCTCGGTGGCTCTGCCTGTAATCCCGCGCTTTGGAGGCTGAAGTGAGTGGATTGCCTGAGCCCACGGGTTCGAGACCCGCCTGGGCAACTTGGTGAGACCTCATCTCTACAATGAATCAAAAAATCTGCCGGGCATGGTAGGGCACACCTGTACTTCCAGCTACTTGGAAGGCTGAGGTGGAAGGATCGCCGGAGCTCAGCAGGTCGAGGCTGTGGTGGCCAGGAGCGGCCACTGCACTCAAGCATGGGTGATAGAGTAAGACTCCAACTCAATAAATTAATTAATTAATTAATTAATTTAATTAAATTTTAAAATTTAAATAAAAAAACAGAATTCTGATAACTTTAAGATCAATGGACTAAACAAAGTTTCCCAACTCTAATTTAAAAACAGATGAGTTCATAAAACTGCTAATTAAGATCAAGAAAAGCAAAAGAAATAAATTAGATAAAATTTAAATAATTGATACTCTTTTATGACTTTTATTTGAAACGTTTGTTTTTCTTTTTTTTCTGTTTTTTTAATCAACAAAAGTGACATTTAATAAAACACTGTTGCTTCTCTACTTTCCTTAAATCTTTGCCAGATAAATTATACTTTCGTGAACAAAGATGAAAGCAAATTTGCTTTTTCTCCCCACTTGAGTCCTCCAAAATTCAGAAATTATTTGTGAATATTCTTATTTTTATTCACAAAAGTTCAATAAAAATCTGCTCTCTTCTTTTAGACAGAATACAATTGGAAGCTGATTATATTACCAAGGCTTTGACTAAAATGTCATATTTTAAAATATACATGAAATCCTTGACTTCAAGAGTTCATAAACTTATAATGAGTGAGTAAAAACTGTCACTTTCTGGCAGGCCCAAGAATTTTAACACTAAGTAAAATCTAAAGTCTGCTTTTGTTTGACTTCCTAGCCTAAAGAGATTTTTTTAAATCTGAGATTCCTATATCATCAATGTAGAGAGAAAAAGTTTTGTAAAGAAAAACTGCAATATGTCTGATTATTCTACTGTAGACCTGTGTATTGTTTTCAAGTTCTTATTATCTACCTATAGACTGAACTATTTCCTGAATTCTCCTATCTGCCCTCAACATTTGGCTACAACTCTCCAACTAAAAACAAAAGCTGCTCTGTTACTAAAGCCCTACAAGCTGAAGCTGGACGAATTTTAAGGAATAAGCCTCATACTTGATGTATGAACCATGCAGAAAGCTAACCAATAACCTGATGTCATGACCAGAGACCTTCAAACTACAAACCAGGGAAAAAGTTGATGTTTTCATGCTGTAAACAACTTTTCCCAAGATATCGGAACAAAATTCCATATCATGATCCTTCTCCCCCTAACCCCCTACCCTTAACGCTACCTTTTTCACTTGGCAAGATAATGAGATAATGGTGTGATTAAAATTTTACAACAATTAGTGTCTGCTGGTAACTTAACAAAACCTAACCTAAGAAATACTTTAGTATCCATTGGTTATATAAGAAAATGTCTGTGCTACTGCTAATACTATGTGCTGTACCTACATAAAGTCACTTGGGAAAGCTGAAACCCATATACACAAAATAAGAAAACAGGCCACATGGTTACAATATGTCTTATCTAATTCCATATAATCATTTGATTTATTCAATTAGTGGTCTTCAAGCCTAGATTCATGGCTCAAAACTATCATGCAAACTGAAATTGCCATATTATAATTAATTTTACTTTGTATTTTCTCTTTTTAAAGTTTGTATCTGTTACTTGTTAAATTTTGCAAAAGTACAACTCCTAACAAAATAATGCTAACCCAGCACTTTGAGATGACAGCAAAAGACTAGAGAACAAACAAAGTTAAGCTAAAAAATGAACTCTAGGTAGACTTAGCTTCAGTGTCACTCTCCCTTCAAATCTCCTTTATTGTTCAAATTTGGCTAAAAGGATTTTGAAGCAACTCCTAGTCACCATTCACTCTCCTCAACATAGGACTAGACCCGCAACAGGGCAAGTCCATCCCGGTATCGAGGGACATCAAACCTGACTACAGGATGATTCATAAGTGATGCTTTTGAAGAAATATCTTGATCAAAAGAAGGAAATACGAAAGTTTTCAGAATCAAAATGGAGTTACTAATGTTTAAAAAATCCTGAAAAACAGAACAAGGGAAGCGTTCTCAATTTGTATGCCTGATAGCAACAACAACAAAAAGACTACGAAAACTACAACCTAGCTTGGCAAGCACATCTGCACAGCAACTGCCAGTCCAATCTCAGACTGGCATCACCCTTGCTACTGATCTTTGTGGACAAGGACAATTAATTCACACTAATTATGTACTCCTCCAATTTTTTTTTCCTTTAAAAACCTCTGCCTCCCTTTACTTCCCTGAATCTGCACATCGTGTACTATGGCATGCACACTCCCATTGCAGTGCTCTATTCCCAAATCAATATCTTTTCTTTTAGAGAACTTCTCTTTGTTTGTTATTTAGGTTGACAGAGCTTAAGTAAGGAAGAAATAAGAGAAAGGGAGCCAGGCTCGGTGGCTCAGCCTGTAATCCCGCGCTTTGGGAGGCTGAGGTGAGTGGCTTGCCTGGGCCCGAGGGCTCAAGACCTGCCCGGGCAACTTGGTGAGACCTCATCTCTACAATAAATTTAAAAAATCAGCTGGGCATGGTAGCGCGCGCCTGTAGTTCCAGCTACTTGGACAGCTGAGGTGGAAGGATCGCCGGAGCCCAGCAGGTTGAGGCTGCAGTGGCCGGGAGCGGTCACTGCACTCCAGCACTCCAGTCTGGGTGACAGAGTGAGACTCCAACTCAAAAAAAAAAAAAAGAGAGAAAGGGAAATATGAGAGTGAAGACACTAGCTCTGAAATCTAGTAACATGTAATCTTAGTTTAACAATCAGATAGAGAAGGTGGATCCTCACTTTTAGTTCATTCATTCAATCAAGAATATTCAATGACTAACTACTATACACCAGTCACAGTTATAGATGCCATCGAATATAGCAATAAATAAAATAGGAAAAAATAACTGTCCTTATGGAATTTATATTCAACCATGAGTGGCATCAAATATTAAGAAAATTGTGATAAATGCTCTGTTGAAATGTAGTGGATATGAGGGCAAGAAGCAGGGCCCTGGGTGATTTGGTTTTAAATATTCTTCTTAGAATATTTAAATATTTAAATATTCTTCCTGAGACTGTGATACTTGTACAGAGACCAGAGCGACTTGAGGAAGGAGGGAATAGATTAACAGTGACAGTTACTTGTATGTTCTACATCAAGGTGACCATGTGGCTGCAGGGAAACATGGGAGTGAGAAAGTAGTAGAATTCAAAAGTTCCAGCTTATGTGAAGTGTTGTAGGTAGTCCAATCAATTTGACTTTTACCCTAAACAAGATAGGAAACTATTAGAAGTTTTGGGGCAGAGAAATGACATGATCTGACATATTTGTGGAAAGGATGACTGGTTGTTTTACACTGTCAACTTGGTTATGTTTCCAATAACTCCCTTCCTAAATGGTTTCAGGTTAGCATTGGTCAAAGAGACACTTGTACTATTTTAAAAGTTGGAAGTGAAGCAGCAGCCATATGCTCTGAAGGTCAGAGTGGACCCCCCATGCTGCTGCAGCTCTTCCATATTGCTCCTGATCTGCTGATTCACCTCATTGGCATCATGCCTTTGCTGGGGCATGGACATTCTGGCTCCTGTCAGGTCTCCTCCTTTAGCTTCTGCTAGTGATGGGCCAGGAATGTGTGCAGTTGGTGGCGGGGTGTCAGCTGATCTACAGGTCACTCACTGTAGAAGGTGGAGGTGGTGAGAGACTGACACGAGGTCTGGTTTATCTTCACTCTCTCAAATTTCACATCCGGCTTTTCTTCCTGGCTCTCAGGCCTGTCATCTTACAGTTGCTTCAGGGAACCAACAGATGCAGAGGTAACAAACTCTCCACCTTAACCTTTCAAGTTGCTGGGAATACAGGCACACATCACCATGTCTGGCCCTCCTCCTCCCCCTCCCGCTCTCCCTCCTCCTTCTCCATTTATTGTAAAGATGAGGTCTTGATGTATTGCCCAGGCTGGTCTCAAATTTCTGGGTTCAAGCAATCCTCCTGTCTCAGCCTCCCAAAGTGCCGGGATTACAGGCATGAGCCACCATATTCGGCAGGTCTTATCTTTTTTTCCAGAAATGATTTGTGGTTTTCAGTGTAGAGGTCTTAAACATAATTTATTAGATATTTTTCTGGGTAGTTGATGCTTTTGTTACTATATCAAGTGGAAGTACTTTAAAATTTTCATTTTATATTTCCATGTTGGTAGTATTTAGAAGGTGCCTAGAAATACATTTTTTGTATTTATAGTTCATATTTGAATGTAGCAGCATTGCTAAGTTAAAACATACTGTTATAGTTTTTTGTTTTTGTTTTTTTTTTTTGAGTTGGAGTCTCACTCGGTCGCCCACACTGGAGTACAGTGGCCGAAGCGGCCACTGCAGCCTCGCCTGCTGGGCTCCAGCAATCCTTCTGCCTCAGCCTTCTGAGTAGCCGGAACTACGGGCATTTGCTACCACGCCCAGCTGATTTTTTGATTTATTGTAGAGATGAGGTCTCGCTGCCCAGGCGGGTCTCGAACCCGTGGGCTCAGGCAATCTACTCACCTCAGCCCCCAAAGGCGTGGGATTACAGGCTGAGCCACCGAGCCAGGCAATTGTTGTAGATTTTAAAACTTTTTCTATTGATACCGTCATGTCTTCTGTGAATAATATCAGGCTTATTTTCATTTCATCTATTTGCCTTTTATTCACATGTCTTGCTCTAATGCATTGAATGAAAGCTCTAATAAAGTGGTGAGAATGGGTGTCCTTGCCTAATTCTGATATGGGGGGAGAGCTTTTTAGTTTTTCACTATTAATTATAATAATTCATCATTAATTACGATTTGCTATAGATTTTTAAAATTTCAATAACTTCAGAGTGTACAAATGGTTTTTGGTTACCTGAATGCATTGTTTAGGCTGAGGTGAGTGGATTGCCTGTACAATAAATCAAAAATGAGCCAGGCGTGGTGGCTGGGAGTGGCCACTGCACTCCAGTCTGGGCGACAGAGTGAGACTCCAACTCAACAACAAAAAAAGAAATCTTTAAGTGTATCCACCACCTCCACCTGTGCACATCATAACTAAGTGATTTTTTCATCATTCCCCTCCATTTCCAGCCTTCCCCTTCTGAGTCTCCACGTCCATTATACCATTTGCTATATAGTCTTTAGATAGTATTTATAAGACTAAGGAAGAATTTCTTTTTGCTCTTAGTTTCCTAACCTCTAAGTTTGCTCAATTTTGAGTGTTGAATTTTACCAAGTGTTTTTTCTGTGTCTACAAATAAGATCATATTTTCTGTTAATATGATAGAATTACATTGATTTTCAATGTTAAAATTTATATTTCTTGAATAAACTTTACATGTTTATGATACATTATACTTTTCTATTTTTCTTGATTTGCTAATACTGTATTTTGATAAGTATGTTTGAATGTATGTTTCTCGAATATGACTTGAATTGTCCTTGTCAGGTTTTAATATCAGAATTACTGAATATTTAGTATGAGTTGGGAAATGCTTCTCCTTTTTTCATTTTCTGGATAAGCTTGTGTAAGATCGATGGTATTTCTTTCTTAAATCCTTAGGTGAATTCACTGGTGAAACAAAGTAAGGCTGGCTCCCAACAATGGAGTTTGTAGGTGATTTATAACACTGCTTTCACTAACTTAGGATAAGGATTAATATTAAGGTTTCTACTTAATTCTATAGTTAAAACTCTAAGTTTTCTTATGAGAGAATTTAAATATACTGGTCCTATTTCTTTTTTTTATTTCTTTTCCACAGCCAACATATGGCTAAACAGACAGTGGTCCAATTTCTTTAATAGATTTAGGATAATTCAGAGTTTCCATTTATACTTATATCGGTTTTTTGTTTCATTTTTCAAGAAAATTGAATGTTTACATTGTCAGATGTTGAAAAGTTGTTTGCTGAATTGCCTTAGGATCTTCTAAAATGTCCTCAGAGTGTCTATTCAGGTATGTTTTTATCATTTCTGATATAGGTAATCCCTCCCTCCATTACTTCTTCCCTCTCTTCCCCCATTCCCCCATCTCCCTGTTTCTCAATGCTTTGCTAGAGGTTTTAAAATTACACGTTTTTTTTTTTTAAAGAATAAATTCTGGCATTGAATTTTCTATATTTCTACTTTCTGAATCTTGTTGACTTCTGCTCTTTGTCCTTTCGTTTTATATATTTTTTGACTTGATTTGTTCTTTTTTTAGTTCTGTGATAGGAATATACAATTAATTTTCAGCCTTTCTTCTCTTCTTTTATATTAAGGCTATGAATTGAACACTAAGCACTTTTGCTCTCTCTCACAAGTTGACATATATCTTTATTATCATTCCATAGAAAATACTTTCAATTTTCCTTTTGACATATCCTTTAACTTATTTTATTTGTTAAATTTCCAAAGAGCTGTGGATTTTCTAGTTATCTTTTTGTTATTTCTCGCTCAATAAACCTTTGGTCAGAGAGCATACTTTATAGTCTTTTAGTCCTTTGACCTTTGTCAAGGTTTACATTGTGGTTCAAGATATGGTCAATTTTGATAAATAATTCCATGTAATTGAAAAGAAGATGTAGTCTGTCATTGATTTGTTCAGTTCTCTATGTATGCCAATTAAGCCACATTTGCTCATTGTGTTCAGACATTGTATATCTTTACTGATTATTTGTCTGATTGTTTCATCATTTATTAAGATATGTTAAAAACTATCCACTATGATTATGGATTCCTCTATTTCTCCTTTTAGCTATGGTAGGATTGGCCTTAGTTAGGAATATGAATAGTTTATTCTCAGTAATAGATAGTAAGAAAGAATATTTTGGCACATACCTATGTAGATAGCTAGTTGACATAGTAAGAGGTTGTAGAACTCCTTTTTGGATTGAGAGGTCATGCACTGAGAGTAAAGATGGTGGGAGGTGTTGGAGTTTTGAAGAAAGAGGAGAGGCTAAGCAAGTCATTTAGGAAACAGGAAGTATAAATGAGATAGGACAAAATTGTATGACTTCTGTTGAAAGAGAAAGTCTTCCATGAGATCTCACATTCCTACAAATCTTACTGAGTGTGCCAAGAATGCAAGTACCCAGCCTCTCTTTATTTGGGTCATTTCTTAAGGTTATGTTTTCAGCAAGTACCATGAGTGATAAGATAATGTCTCCCTTTGGAACAAAGAGCAGGTTTGCTTATTTTTTGCAAATTCCTCTGCTTCTGTCCAGGAATCTGATGTCTTCTGATAGCACTCATGAAATATAACAGGCTATCTTTATTAGTTTCCAGGGAGGCAAAAATCATATCGTAGATCTGACAACTGTCATTCAACTTTAAGTAACTTCTTGAAGTTAATGATCATAAATTTAAACTAAGATCATTGAGTTTTTTCTTTATTTAGTCATGTTCAGGTGTATGTATTTATGTACGGGGTAGACAAAGTTAAATGTAAAGTGTTGATGGAGCTAGGGAATTGAGGAATGGAATTTTTTTTTTTATTTTAAAGATGTGGGGTACAATTTAGGATTAGGTATATAAGCAGTCATCGTACAGGTAAAGTTTAGGCCTCCCTTTGGTTCCCACCTTGCCTGGTTTGAGGCCAGGTACCCTTATGGATGTTATGTCCCCCCACCCACCCCAGCAGTGTCTCACTATTTCCAGTTCCTTTCTTATAGTATTATGGTAAATGTTCAGGGTTCACATGAGTAAGAACATGTGGTACTCTGTTCTTTGTTTTTGAAACAGATCACTGAATATGATAGACTCTAAATCCATTCAAGTTACTGCAAAGTCCATATGCTTGTCCTTCTTTATGGCTGTGTAATATTCCATTGTGTAGATGTACCACATTTTTTAATCCAGTCCAATAGTATGGTTGGTTCCATGTTTTTGCTATTGTGAATAGTGCTGCAATAAACATGAGTGTGAAGTTATCTTTTTTGTAGAATGATTTGAGTTCCTCCAGGTATATTCCCAGTACAGGGATTGCTGGGGTCATATGGAAAATTAATGTCTAGTTCTTTTAAAAATTGCCACATTGTTTTCCAAAGAAGTTGCACTAGTTTGCATTCCCACCAGCACTGTAGAAGTGTTCCTGTTGTTGTTTATTTTGTTAATGAAGGCCATTCTTACTGAGGTTAGGTAGTATCTCAAAGTGGTTTTGATTTGCATTTCTCTGACGATTAGTGAAGCTGAGCACTTTTTCATGTGTCTGTTGGCTGCCCATGTATCTTCTTTTGAGAAATGTCTATTCATGTCTTTTGCCCACTTTTTAATGAGGCTGTTTGTTTTTTTCCTTTTGGCACATTTGAGTTCCTTGTAGATCCTGGATGCCTTTGTCAGATATACAGTTGGCAAATATTTTTTCCAATTCTGTGGGCTATCTTCCTGCTCTTTTGATGGTTTCTTTTGCTTTGCAGAAACTTTTCAGTTTGATGAGGTTTCACTTGTCTATCTTCTCTCTTATGGCATGGGCACTTGGGGTTTTGATCAGGAATTGGTTGCTAGTTCCAATTTCCATAAGTGTCTCCTGCATTTTATAAGGTTCTTATAGTTTGAGCTTTTACGTTTAGGCCTTTGATCCATTTAGAGCTGATTTTTGTGTATGGTGATAGATCGGTGTCCTGTTTCAATCTTCTGCATGTGGTCAGCCAGTTTTCCCAGCACCACTTACTGAATAGGTTTTCCTCTTCCCAGTAGTTGTTGGTGGAGGCTTTGTTGAAGATGAGTTGGTTGAGAAATTGAGATTTTGCTTCCAGAATCTCTAGCCTGTTTCATTGGTCCATAAGAGGCACAGGATTTAAAGAGGGTAAGAAGGAGAGTGAAGGCCTGAAGGGTTGAAGGAAAATGACAATTCAAGAGTTGGGAAAGAATTTGGTTTAATGCTTTTTAAAATGTTTGATTTTTTTTTCTTTTTATAGACCTTGAGGTATACAGTTATTTATTTGAGATTTTTCTTCTTTTTTTAATGTAAGAATCTGTCACTATAAAGTTTCCTCTTAGAACCAAGAGGTGAATTTCTGGTGATAACAAAGACATATATGTATGTCAAATTTGGTGTATAGTGTTGTTCAAGTCAACTTTTTAAAAATTGTTTTTTAAAAAGCTTGTCTATCTATTGTTTAAAGTGCAATAGTGAAATCTTCTACTATTATTGTATTGTTGTCTTTTTTCTCCCTTTGATTTTGTTAACATCTATTTTATATATTTATGTGCTTCGATGTTGGGTGCATACAATTATATCTTCTTAATGAATTGACCCATTTATAATGGTATAAGACCCCTTTTCCCTTGTGGAAGTTTTCAACTCAAAGTCTATCTAGTCTGATACAAGCATAGTCACCTCTGCTCGCCCCTTTTTCAAATTAAAACTTTAAAAAATTTTAGAGAGATAATATCTTGCTATGTTGCCCTGGTTGACCATAAACTCCTGAGCTCAAGTGATCTTCCTACCTTAATATCCTAAGTAATCAGAACTTTAGGCATGTGCCACCGTGTATGGCAACCTCTGCTCTCTTTTGGTTATCATTTGCATTGAATATCTTTTCCACCCTTTCACTTTCAGTCTATGTGTTCCTTTAAAGCAAAGTAAGTCTGTTGTAGGCAGAATATTGTTGGGTCTTTTGTTTTTCATCCAACCACTCTAGGTCTTTTGATTGGCAAATTTAATCTATTCACATTTAAAGTAATTATTGACAGGTAATAACTTCCTACTGCCATTTTGCTCATTGTTTACTGTCTATTTTGAAGTTCCTTTGTTTCATTTTTTTCTCTCTCAATGTCTGCCTTTGTGATTTGATGATATTTTGTGGTGGTGTACTTTGATTCTGTTCTCTTTTGTCTGTCAACTACAAGATTTTTTTCTTTGTGATTACCATGAGAATTACTGAAAACATCCAATAATTATAACAGTCTATACAACCTATAACATTTTAAGTTGATAACTTAATTTCAACTGCATGCAAAAACTCCAAATTTTTCTCCTTCCCCTACATTTCACATTATTGATGTCATAATTTATATATTTAATATACCATATATCCATAAACAAGTTGTTGTAACTATGATAATTTTTAATACTTTTGTCTTTTAACTTTTACATGACCTGTCTCAAACTCATTAATTTTGTTCTTCTGCTTGATTGAGTCTGCTGTTGAGGCACTCTATGAAATTTTTCAGATTGTCATTGTGCTCTTTAGTTCCAGAATTTTGTTTGGTTCTTTTTCTATGTTTTCTGTGTGTTAAACTTCTAATTTTGCTCCTGTATTATTTTTCCTGATTTTGTTTAGTGTTTATCTGCATTCTCCTGTAGCTCACTGAGTTTCTTTAAGACAATTATTTCAAGTTCTTTTCCAGGCAGTTCAGCGATCTCCAATCCTTTAAAGTTGCTTATAGGTGCATTATTTTGTTTGTGTTGTGGTGTTGTGTTTTCCCAATTATTCATAATCTTTGTGATCTTGCATTGATGTTGAGCATTTGAAGAACTTAGCAGGCTTTGGTGGGGAAAAGCCTACATCAGAGATATTAGGTGGACTGCATGGTAAAATTAGTGGGTGTGATTGCTGCTCAAGTTAGACTTGCTGGTCTGGTGCTAGAGTCAGCAAGTGAATGGGCCTGGAGCCTGTGTCCCCGGTGGCCAGCCTGATGCCCAGGTCCATAAGGGCTGACTTGCTAAATGTGCCTGGATCTGGATATATGGAGATGCCTTGTCCTGATTCCATAGGGGCCAGCCTATTGCCAGGGTCTACTGCAGATGGGCCTGAACTTTGGGTCTATGAAGTCTGGGTCACATGAACCAGCCTGGAGCCCAGGTCTGGCCTGGTGTAGAATTGGGCCTGGAGCCTGAGTCCACATGGATTAGTCTGGATCATGAGGCTGTGGGTACTGGCCTGGAACCTGGGTTCATATGGGTAGTCCTGGAGCTTGGGTCTGTGAGAGCTGACCTGGTACTAGAGTCTATTAGGCCAGGCCTAGACACTGGCTGGAGTGGAGTGGATTTAAACCCTGGTATTATTGGAGGATGGGGCCACAGAAACCAAGTGGGTCTAGAGCCTGTGTCCATGGGGGCCATCTTGGAGGCTAGGTGATGCTATCCTTGTACCTGGAGCTGAGGGTGCTGACTTAGAGTCTGGGGAAATGGGGGCCAGCCTTTCACTGAGTTTCGCTGGAGTAGGCCCAGGGCCAGGGTCCATATCAAAGTTGGTGTTCACTTCATTCTCCAACACCCCTTGTGGAGGGTATCTCTCTTCACCTATAATTTCTGGGCATAGGGGAGTGATCAACTGGGTAACACAAAACTGTTCTTTCTATCCTATTTAATGTGTCTTTTCTTATTTCTGTGCTACACTAAGTTTGTGATCTCTCACTTGAATTCCTTAGCTCTTGCTAAGGTTTGTTTGTGCATGGATAGATGTTTAAATTGATGTTTCTAGGAGAATCAGGTACTAGAAAGTCCCATTCTTCCATCTTGCTAATGGCACTTCTGTTCAGATTTTCTTTCTTCTTGAGTCAATGATAGTTTGTGTGTCACTAGGAATTTATTTTTTTCATCTATGTTATGTATTTTGTTGACATACAATTACTTATAATATTCTATTATAATAATTTTTATTCCTGTAATGTTAGTAATATATCTACTTTCATTTTTTACTTTGATAATTTGAGTCTATTCTCTTTTTTCTTGGTCAGTCCAACTAAAATTTAGACATTTTTCTTGATTTTTTCAAAGCACCAACTTTTAATTTTGTAAATTCTCTCTATTTTCCACTGTTTCTCTAGTCTCTATTGTTTTTACCTCCACTCTTATCTTTATTATTTCTTTCCATTCCCTGGATTTGGATTTTGTCTATTTTTCATTTTCTGATTCCTAAAAGTATAAAGTTATATTGTTGACTTGAGATCTTTCTCCTTTTTTGAAGGCAATAAAGAGTTATAAATTTTTCTGGTAGCTTTGGTAGAGTGTGATTTTATTTTTATTTATCTAAAGTATTTTCTAACTTTCCCCCTTTACGTGTTCATTAACCCACTGGTTATTTTAGAGTGTATAAATTTATTTTGACATTTGTCAGTTTTCCAGTTTTCCTCCTCTTATTGATTTCTAGTTTCATTCCATATGGTTGAAGAAAATACTTCAAATTATCTTAATCTTATTAAATTTGTCCATACTTTTTTTTTTTGGCATGGCATATTGTCTGTCCTGAAGAATGTTTCTTGTACACTTGAAAAGATTGTGTGTGCTCTTGCTATTGGATGGAATGTTCTATATATGTTAGGTTCAGTTTATAGTGTTGTTTAAACAATCTATTTCCTTACTGATCTTCTATCTGTCTATTATTGATAGTGGAATATTGAAGTCTCCAGCTTTTATTACAAAACTGTTTATTTCTTCTATCTATTCTTTCATTTTTGCTTTATATTTCAGGGGCTCTTTTCTGGTTTTGTATATGTTAATGATTGTTATATCTTCCAGATGGAATTATGTTTTTATTCATATGTAATATCTTCATTGTCTTTTGTAACGATTTTTGACTTGAAGTCTATGTTGTCTAATGTCAGTGGTTTTGTCCATTTTGTGCTTCTAAAACAGAATACTTGAGACTGGGTAATTTATAATAAACATAAATTTGTTGTCTCTCAGTTCTGGAGACTGGGGAGTCCAAGATCAAGGCAATGACAGGTTTGGCAATGCTGAATACAAGATGGTGCCTTGAACACTGTGTCCTCTGGAGAAGAGAAAAGCTGCAGTTTCATACGGTGGAAACAAAGGACAAAAACACAAAAGGGGACTAAACTCATGCTTATAACAACATTTGCCCACTCATGAGGGAAAAGTCATTATAGCCTAATTATCTCTTAAAGATTCTATCTCTTAATAATGTTACAATGGAAATTAAATTTCAAAATGAGTTTTTGAGGGGCAGACAAACTATAGCAGTTAGTACATCCACCTCAGCTCTGCTGGTTGCTATTTGCATGGAATATCTTTTCTATCCTTTGAATTTTAGCCTATTAATATTCTTTGAATCTTATGTGAGTCTCTGGTGGACTACATACAGATTTAGTGTGTCTTTTAAAATTCATTTTGACCAATCTCTGCTTTTTGACTAGTAATTCTATTTCATTAATACTTAGTTATTACTGATAAGAAACAAACTACTTCTGCCATTTTGATATTTGTTTCTACATATCTGTGCCTTTTTTGTTCTTCAATTCCTCAATGTTTTCTTTATGTGCAATTTTTGTTTCTTAGTGTATTGTTTTTATTTATTTCTCATTCTCTTTTCTGCATATTCTTTTAGTTATTTTCTCAGTGATTATACTTGAAATAATCTTACACCAATTAACTTACAACAATTTATTTTGTATTAATACCACATTAGCTTCAATAGTATACAAAAACTCTGCTCCTATACATCCCTGTCCCTTCCCCATTTTGTTTTTGTTGCCACAAATTGTAGCTCCTAGTATTGTGAACTCCATCACACAGATCTATAATTGTTGTTTTAGGCACTTTCTTTTAAACTATATAGAAAAAAGAGGAGTTAGAAACCCCAAATACAACAATACTGGCTTTTGTACTTGCCAGTGTAGCTATATTTATTAGTGTTCTTTATTTCTTTGCATGGTTTTCATTTACTATTTAGTATCCTTTCATTTCTGCCAGAGGGATTCTTTCTCACATTTTTCATAGAGAGGGTCTGATGGACTTCCTTAGCTTTTGTTTATATGGCAGTGTATTAATTTCTTCTTCATTTTTTGGTGATGAGCTTTAGGGCATGCTACTCCAAAATATGTCACGTTAGCATTTGATAAAACAGCAGAAGCAGATAGGTCACTCTCATCTTTCCACTTCTCCACTGAAACATGTTATAAAACCTAGGAAGGTCACTCTCTGCCCTTCCCCTGCTCTCCACCCTGAAGCATTCAAAAGATCCTCATTTGAGAAGTGCCTTCCTTATATCTGAAGGAAAGGACCTAAAGACACAGAGATGCCAAGAAGAATCTGAACAAACAGGGCTAAGTCTCTCAAGTTTATTACCATTAGATCATACCATTTTGTTCTTCAATCATATTTATCCATCACTGTCTACCCTTCATTAAACCTAAGCATAGAATACACAAATATACCATTTATTTGGGTCTTCATTTCTAAAGGCTCTCATATTATGTAAAACTTATATTAAATAAATTTGGACTGGGCAAGGTGGCTCAAGCCTGCAATCCCAGCACTTTGGGAAGCCGAAATGAGAGGACTGCCTGAGCCTGTGGGCTCAAGACCAGCCTGGGCAACTAGGTGAGAACTCATCTCTACAATAAATAAAAAAAATTGGTCAGGCATGGTAGTAAGTGCCTGTAGTTCCGGCTACTTAGAAAGCTAAGGTGGAAAGATCGCCAGAGTCCAGCAAGTCGTCACTGGGGTGGCCATGAGTGTGCCACTGCTCTCCAGTCTGGGTGACCGAGTAAGACTCCAACTCAATCAATCAATAAAATTTGTATGCTTTTATCTTATTAATTTGTCTTTTGTTACAGGGAACCAGTCATGAACCAAGTGATAGGTGAGAAGAAAAAAATATTCTCCTAAACAGAATATGGAATTTTTAGCTGACGCTTTTTTTTTTCCTTTCTTTCAGTATTTTAAATATGTAATCCCCCTGTCTTCTGGCTTCCATAGTTTCTGTTTATAAATCAGCTGTTTATTTTATTGAAGATCCCTTGTACATGATATCTTGCTTCTCTCTTGTTGCTTTTGGGATTCTCTTTTTGTCTTTCAGCAGTTTGATTATAAAGTTTCTCAATGTGAATCTGTTTATCTTCCTTGGAGTTTGCTGAGCTTTTGGGATGTACAGATTCATGTCTTTTTTTCAAATATGGGAAGTTTTTGGCTACTACTTCTTTGGATATTCTTTCTGTCCCTTTCTCTATATCCTCTCCTAGCAATTCTGTTATGAATATGTTAGCATGCTTGATGGTGAACCTCAAATCTTATACCCTGTTAATTTTTCTTTGTTTTTTCTGCTTTTCAGACTAGATATTTTCCATTTATCTAAATTCATTTATTCTTTCTGTGACTCCTTGAATCTGCTGTTGAGCCCTTCTAAGGAATTATTCATTTTAGTTAATGTGCCTTGTAGCTCCAGGATTTCAGTTTGGTTCTCTTTTTATGATCTGGCTACTTGATGATGTTTATTTGTTAACATGCTATTCCCCTGATTTCCTTTTGTTCTTTGAATATGGTCTCTTTGAGTTCTCTGAACATATTTAAGATCATTCATTTAAAGTATCTGTATAATAAGTTCAATGTCTGTTCTTCAGATATTGTTTCTATTAATTTCTCCTGTGAATAGTCCATTCTTTCATATTTCTTTGCATCCTTAATATTTTCCTGTAATAAACCTGATATTTACCACATACTATAATGTGGTAACTGTAGAATTCAGATTCTTTCCCTTATCAGGGTTTATTTTTTTCCTTGCTGTGGGTTGTAGTTGTCTGTTTAGGGACTTTTTGAAACTATTTTTATTGAGACTATATTCTGTTATGTGTAGTCTTTAGCTTGAGATCAGCTAGTGTTTTGGCAGATGTCTAGAGTAAAACAAACAAAACATGAAAAAACAACAACAAAAACTATTCTGCCTTTGCACATTGACTCTGTGTTTGGACACTCCTTCAATGCTTAGCCAGGTTGTTTATAACTCTGCATTCACTTCAGGTTCAGTTTTTGGTGAGCCTAAAGATCAGCCAAAAGTGAAAGCTTAGGTTCTATTCAATTATTTTCTGATTATGCATCCTGCTTGAGGACAAACGACTTTCTAAGTTCCCTGGTACATGTAAGAACTTTTCAATGCATTAATTTGGATAACAATCTTCTTTCCCAACTTTTCCTTTCAGGCCTTTGACATTTTTACTGTTTTTGCCCCAGGTGACAATGGGTTATTTGCCTTTTAATGTTTTCAAGGAAGACTCTCTGAGTAACTGCTTTTCCACCCACAGACATTTCTGAATTGATGAAACAAAGGCAGTTCCTTGTGTCAACTTCATGTATCTCCCAGACAGGTCGGACAGACAAACACAATTTTTTTTAAAACAAGGTCTGCTTAAAAAATTTGCCTTAATACAAAAATATTATTTTTCTTTAATGTAAATGTTACTTTTGCCCCTTAGAATATAACATTGTGATCCATAAAGGAATGTTTCAAACAGTATATAATTCCGTTATTGGAGAACTCATCTATTTCAAATGTTTACTATTTTGGGCAATATATAATCATGTCATTAATTTCTAATTTCATTTAATTTTTTCAAAGAACATGCTTTGTATGACATGAAATCTTTTAAATTTATTGAGACTTGTTTTATGACCCAGAATATGTTCTATTTTGGTAAATTGTTTCTGGTTCACACAAGATGAATTTTACTGTCATTGGGAAGTGTCCCGCAAATGTAAATGAGATTAAGTTGGTTGATATGTGTTCAAATCTACTATACTCTGTTGTTTTTCTGTGTTTGATCTATTAATTATTGAGAGACATATATTGAAATATCTGACTCTAATAGATTTATCTGTCTCCTTAGAGTTCCAACAGTTTTTTCTTCACATACTTTGAAGCTGTGTTATTAGGAGCATAACTTAGGTTTATTATTTCCACTTGATGAACTGTTCCTTTATCATTATGATATGACCTCTTTATCCCTGGAATATTCTTTGTCCTGAAATCTACTGTGCCCTGACATCTACTTTGTTTTTAAACAGCCACTCCAGCTTTCTTTTGACTAGTGTTAGGGTAGTGTATCTTTTTCAATCCTTTTACTCTTAACCTATTAGTGTTTTTATATTTAAAGTATTACCTGGAGGTAGCATATACTTGGGTCTGACTTTTTAAAAAACCCAATCTGACAATGCTTTTAAATTAAAGTGTTTAGACCATTTACATTGAATGTGACTATTTATATAGTTAGGTTTATGTCGATTATCTTGCTATTTGTTTCCATCACATTCTGGAATGAAAAGACATCTTGCTGTATTTCATGTTTCCTCCTAGTGTAGCATACGAAACCACAAAAATAATTTTGGAAATTCAACAGTGCTACATTACAAGTGAAATCAGGCTCTCCCTATGAAAAGGAAACCTACTTTTGCATTTGTTTAGAGTAATTTAACAGAATGTGTTAATTATTTATCCTTCATGATAAGTCGAGTAATTCTCTGATGGACAATATCGTGTCTTTTATACCTTTCCATGTCATCCTGAATCAAGTTTTTCTGTCCAGATTAACAGGAACAACTGTCTAAAAGAATCCAGGACATTTGACTCTCCGAAATCTCTGTTGTAAACCACATTTCCTCCCCCAAGTAATGCCAGTCAGTTCTCTAGTTCATGTTTTTCAAATTTATCCCAAGTCCCCTTCAAAGTACAGAAAAGTCGAAGTCTATCTTGGGGTTGAAGACAAAGAGGCCAACGCAGTTACATCCTGACATGATTTTTTGAATTCTTCTTTGAATTCTTCTTTCCTTGACATTTTGAGCTGGGTGATTTTTTTAAAAAAATTCTTCTGTCGTTTTTAAGAGTTATGCTTTTTGCATTCTTCTCCATAGAGAGAAAAGTAAATGACGCAACGTTCCTCTCACACCCGGGATGCTCGCGAACAGCGGCGACCTGCGCCTGCGCGCCCCGGAGGCTGGAAGTCGGCTCCCGGCGTAGACCCACGTTGCATGCTGGGATCAATTCACGTAGAGCAGAGCGCCAGGGTCCTTCTGCTCGGGACTGCATTTCCCAGTGGTCGCCGCGCCAGAATCCACGAGTCCACTTCCGGTCTCCTGGGCTGGGCGACCCGGTGGGGAGGAAGGAACCGGTGGCTGCCGCAGGCCTCTGCGGACTGGTACTTCAGCCGGGCCGACTCGGCTGTGCGGGTGGGCGAGGGGGAGGCGCTCAGGGGAGGAATCCCGGGGCGCGGGCCGGCTCGGGCCGGAGCCCCAGGCGTGTGTGTGTGCGCGCGGGCGGTCGAGGAGGGGGATTGTGAGGTCACGAGTGACGGAGGGGAGTCGGGTGTGGGTGTGGGAATGGGGGCCCCGTGCACAGGGCCGCGAGGGCGTGTGGACACAGAGCGCTCTGGGCTGTGGCTGTGTGGGTGCCCTCGACTCCTGCCGCTTCCCCCGGCTTCTCCCCTACGGCCCCCTCACGGCCACAGGGGTCGGATGTTGAGCCTAGAACGAAGCTTTTCACCAAAAGACTCGGACCTGGACTTGGGGTGGGGATCTGAGAATTGAAAGTACCGCCTAGAATGGCCCCCGAGGAGGACAGTTTCAGGTTGCGAACCACAGCGTCCTCAGAGCTCTGTCCCCAGGATCCAGCTGCAAACTCGGGCCGATTCCTCCTTGTTTTACTGCATCTCCATTTTGTTTGAAGTGAGGGAAGTTGTGGGCATGGAGGGTGCTTTCAAGCTTGTCTGCGATGGAGTCTCATGCTTGCCGCGTCCTTCCCAGTCGTGCCATTATCCAAAAGAAGGACCTGGGAGAGGATGAGAGTATTAGTGCTGCACACGTAAAAGTCAAGAGTTTGTGCCTTGCTTTTTAAGAATTTAGGAAATAACGCTTTCGATTTTAAAATGCGGAGGTTCCATTAAATGTTCAGTAAATGAAGGGGGAGATGCAAGTTTATACCCTAGCATCATCCCTCCCTCCATTTTGTCCCTCACCTTTCCGGTTAATAGTCACATAACCAGTTGGCAAATCGTTCACCTTATCCTGTGCACCCCTTTCTTCTGAGATGGTATGGAAATAAACCTCCAGAGGTTAATGCTAAAGCTCTGTTTTAGACTGATTTCGTAAGGAGATTAGTATTTGGGTGGAATCACACATCAAGTATCTGTTGGTCTTTACAGGCCTCCTTCTCAAAGCAGAGGAAGAATGGAAATAGATGATTTCAATTCGTCTGTGAAGCTTTCAGGAGTAGGAAAGTAATCACACAGAAATTCGCATTAACAAGAGCCAGGATTCTTCCAGGGAGTTCTTGAGTTGAAATTTGTCATACTGGTCAGGTCTCTCTGAGGTTTGGCAGTCCGGGTTGGGTTTTGGAATTACTCTTGTGTGGATTGTGAGAGGATGTACAGTGTTACGGTTAAGAATAGGAAATGTGGATCCAGAGGATCTGGGTTAAAATTTTACTTCTGTCCCTTTCTGGCTGTTGCAGGCTTGTAATAGACATTAGAATGAATATATATTAGAATAAATTAATATTGTAAAGCCCCTTAGAGCAGTGCCAGTACATGGTAAGTGTTGAATGTGTTTTAACTGTTGTTTTGTGTGGTCATTTTAGGTCATTTGCCCCGACATTTTAAAGAACAGGAGTAGTAGGAATATGTGATTGTTGCTCATATATTAAGAAAGCGAATGAAATGTGCAAATGATTTAGGACAGAAATCTTTTTTAAAATTGACAGATAAAATTGTGTTTTATCACACACAGCATGATGTTTTGAAGTATATGTATGTTTGAAGTGTATGTATGTTGTAGACTAAACCTAGCTAATTAACATGTGTTACCTCACAGTTTTCATTTTTGTGGTGAGAACATTTAGTATCCCCTTTCTTAGCATTTTTCAAGATTACAGTATATTGTTATTAACTATAGACATCATGTTGTATAGTAGAGCTCTTGAACTTATTCCTCTTCTCTTACGGAAATTTTGTATCCTTTGACCAACATCTTCTCAACACCCCCACCACCACCACCCAAGCCTCTGGTAAACAACATTCTACTGTCTACTTCTCTGAGAGCAACATTTTTAGATTCTGTATGTGAGTGAGTATTTGTCTTTCTGTGCCTATTATTTCACTTAATGTTCTCAAGGTTCATCCATGTTGTTGCAATTGATAAGATTTTGCTGTTTTTATGGCTAAAAGTATCCCATGGAGTATATACCACATTTTCTTTATGCATTCACTCACTGATGGACAGGTTGATTATTGACAGATACAGAATCAGATATATGCCCAGTATATATACCAGATATATATGGGTGATATATATGGGTATATCAAATATATACCCAGTAATGAGAATGCTGAATCCTATGGTAGTTCTATTTTTAATTTTTTGAGTAACTTCCATACTGTTTTCCATGATGACTATATTTACATTCCCATCAACAGTATGCATGAGTTTTCTTTCTCTACATCCTGGCCAATTAACTTTTGTCTTTCTGATAATAGCCATACTAACAGGTGTGAGGTGATATCTTACTGTGGTACTAATTTCTGTTTTCCTTATGATGAGTAATGTTAAGCATTTTCTAATATGCCTATTGGCTATTTATATGTCTTCTTTTGAGAAGTATCTATTTGGCTCCTTTCTCCATTTTTAAATCTGATTATTTGTTTTAGTACCATTGAGTTGTTTGTATGCTTTATGTCTTGTAGATATTAGCCCCTTATCAGATGTATGTTTTCCAGATATTTTCTCTCATTCTGTCAGGTGTCTCCTCACTTTGTTGATTGTTTCCTTCCCTGTGCAGAAGCTTTTTAGTTTGATGTAATTTCATGTGTCCTTTTTGCTTTTGTTTGATGTAATTTCATGTGTCCTTTTTGCTTTTGTTTCATGTGTTTTTGGAGTCATATGCAAAAAATTATTGCCAGTCCAGTGTCATGAAGCTTTTCCCCTGTGTTTTCTTCTATAACTGTCATAGTTTTGGGTCTTACATTTAAATCTTTAATCCATCTTGAGTTAATTTTTGTATATGGTTGAGATAAGCATCTATTGTCATTCTTCTGCATGTGAATATCCAGTTTTCCCAACAGTATTTATTGAAAAGATTATTCTTTCTCCATTGTATGTTCTTGGCACCCTTGTTGAAGATCAGTTTACTATATATGTGTGGGTTTATTTCGGGCTCTCTATTATATTCCATTGGTTTTTGTGTCTGTTTTTATTCTGTTTTGATTTTTATAGCTTTGTCGTATATTTGGAAGTCAGGTAGTGTAATGGTTCTAGCTTTGTTCTTTTTGTTCACTGTTGCTTTGGCTGATCAGGGTCTTTTATGTCTCCATACAAATTTTAGGAGAGTTTTTCTGTTTCTGTAAAGAATGTAGGACAAAAATCCTTAACCTGACTCCATTTATGGTCTTGGGGACCATACACCTCTTGAAATAGAATACTGAAGTGTTAAAGAAATGTATAAATGTGATTTTGGGGGAGAGATAGCATATAATTTAACGAGATTATCAAAAGTGTACATGATCCAAGAGCTTTAGACCCATTGATCTGGATAGAATAATGGTTCTCAACTAAGTACTCAAAAAATGTTACCTTGTATATGAATTTCCTGTACTAAGATAGGGTTTTTTAAAAGACATTCTTTAAGTAATATATCCAAATTTATATTTTATTTTGTTCTTCAGTAAAGAAGGGAACCAAGCATGGCAATGTATGTTCTACGCATTTTCTTACTCTTTTGCAAATACCTCTTAACCAGCATTGTGTTCATTCAGAGAAGGATCTTGATAATAAAAATATGTAATAGATGAGAAGCAACTAAAGAATGTTAGAACTAACTAATTTAGACAGAGTCTCACTCTGTCACTGGAGCTGAAGTGTAGTGGCATGATCATAGCTCACTGTAACTTCAGACTCCTGGGCTCTAGTGATCCTCCTATCTCAGCCTCCAGAGTAGCTGGGACTACTGGTGCATGTCACCATGCCTGGCTAATTTTTTAATTTTTTGGAAAGACATGGTCTTCCTATGTTGCTCAGGCTGGCCTCAAACTCTTGGGCTCAGTTAATCCTCCTGCTTCAGCTTCCTGAGTAGCTGGGACTACAGGTGTGTACCGACACACCTAGCTTAGGTATTTTTAATGATAGAATAGCACAATTTGCAAGCAAAACAAAACAGGAGTAACCTAAGGAACTTGAAAAGAAGAAAGTTAAAATCATGGTCCCATATTCTAAAGGTAGTCGTTATTGGTGTTTTGGTTTATATTTTTCTAATTTTTGGGTGTGTGTGCATCTGTGAGTTTTGTTTCTGGAGAATAGAATCAGTTTGAAAAATGAATATAATCCATTTCTGGCTTTCATGCATTTCTGGGTCTACGGCAAGAAGAGCAAAGTGGTCTTTAGTGTTTCTTCCTCAGAGGTTTCTGTAATGAAAGGCATCTTTCTTCCTAATTAAAGATAATTTAAGGAGATAACTTAGGAAGAATTATATTCTCCAGGATAGGCTCTGATTTTTTGAGGGGGGGAGTTAGCATTCTAAGAAAAGAATAGCTTTTTACTATAAAAAAAAGGAAAAACTAAGTTTATTTAACAAATATAATCTTTTTATCTGCATTTTATATATATTTTTATATATGTAAAGAAATTATTATATGCTGTTTTGAATTTCAATTGAATTTTCTTGCTATTCATCCTGACAAGCTATGTTGCAGTTACGCTATTTCTGTTTTCCTGATGAGGAAACAGGCACTGAGAAGTTTAGATAGTTTAGATTCACATTCTGAATATGAAAACAAAACTTGTCTTCTTACTGTTGGTAGGACACCATCTTTGAAATTAGGTATACTTTTTGAAACCTGCTTGCCTCATCATGAATTTTTTTCTTCATAGTTAATATGGACCTTCTTAGTGAATAATGGTCTAGTGTGCCATCATATTGCAGATCATAGTTTATTTAACCATCTGCCAATTTATGTTTCTAGTTTTCGACTATTATAGAGTATTCTCTGATGGTCATCCTTGTGTGTATATCATGTTTTCTTCAATATCTGTTTCCTGTTGAAAATTCCTAGAATTAGAATTTTGGTCAATTATTAGATGCTTAGGTAGCTGCAATATGGTAGGTACTATAATAACTAAAAGACATAGCCACCACTTTTAAGTTTCTTAGTATCCATCAAACAAGATAAAATCTGAATAAGAATAAGAGTATGGCAGAGTGTGATAAAGCACATTAGAAAAATTTGAGTAGCATCCATTGAGGGTTTATAGGAAAGAGGCATCCTTCAGTCTATAGTCACCAGGCTTTGATCAAATTATGATGAGCCCGTGGAATTTCTGTAGAGTTAAAAAAAATTATGCTGTAAGATTTGTACTTCACTTTTGAAACTCTAAATGTGTTAAATGCAATGTGACTAATAACAAGATGGTTTAGTAGCTGTTTCAAGAACATCATGGCTAAAATGATAGGTTAGAAACATAATAAGCCTTTCTGTGAAGAAGAAAAGAAAGAATAGCAACATGACTATCAATAAAGCGTAAAAGACGTTGCTTGGGGATTTACTGACTTTTTTTTCCTGGAAATGCACACAGAAAAACATAGACATTTTAGTGTTGATAAAGAACTGGGAAATAGGCCCGGCTTGGTGGCTCAGCCTGTAATTCAGCACTTTGGGAGGCTGAGGCGAGTGGATTGCCTGAGCCTCTGGGTTCAAGACCAGCCCCAGCAGCTTGGCGAGACCTTGTCTCTACAATAAATAAAAAATTAGCCAGGTGTGGTAGCGCATGCCTATAGTTCCGGCTACTTGGAAGACTGAGTTGGAAGGATCACCGGAGCCCTGCAGGTCGACGCTGGGGTGGCCGTGATTGTGCCACTGCACTCCAGCCTGGGTGACAGAGTAAGATGCCATCTCAAAAAAAAAAAGATTGGGAAATAAAGGAAACAAACCTGTTAAGTAAGAATAGGAGCTCTTTAGAGTATCTAAGTTTTTTTCCCCCCAAGTTCAAAGGAGATGTCTAAATAAAAGATGTCTTTCATCTAGTTTGGGGAAGTTTCCTCATAGGAAACAAAAAATGTGTATGTATATGTGAATATAACCTTATATATTCCAAGTTAATGCCTGGCCATTGTTACAGTTATGAAGTACTCTTCTGTTAGATGAAGATAATTGGGGCCACAAAACAGAGATAAGAACTGTTAGCGTGCATATAATTTTCTAAAATGTTCTTTCTACTGAAATGTTCTTACTGTCTGTAAGTCTTTATATTTTTATACAAACATTTTACAATATCGTCTATCCTATTTGTAATTTGATTTTTCGTTGACTGTGTATTTTGAACATTTAATGATTACATTGTATACTATTGCATGGATGAACTGAACTGTGTTTAATCAGTTGGCCTTTTGGTCTCAGAATGCTGAACAGTGACTTAGGAGTGTTACCCTATCTACATCCACTCCAGCTTTCATGCCTTGTTCCACTTTACCCAATCTTGAGTTCACAAAGAGGTTCTGGTTTGGATGGTGTGATTCTTCTCAGCCCTGAAAGTGGGACTGGGGGAGGAGGATCTGCTTGGAGAAGGAACAAGGGCCCAGTCCTAGGCCAAGATACACATCCCAAGAACGGAGGACTGGCTAGAATCCCTCCTCCTGGAGTATTTTTTGAGCAATTTCAAGACAGAAGTGACAGCGTTTTGCATTCATGCCTCTAGCCTCTACCTTTGACTAATTTGTGTGTGTGTGTGTGTGTGTGTGTGTGTGAGAGAGAGAGAGAGCGAGAGAGAGAAAATGTGTGTAGGAAGGGTGAGAAAGTGGAGTGGTGAGCAGTGGGGGAAGAGAGGTGGAAATGTGTGTGCTAGAAGGCATAGTTGAGAAATAGAAATGAAGGGTAGATATATTGTTTTAAATAACTTTAGGAACACTAAGGCAAAGTCTGACTTAAGGCCTTTTTGTTGTTGTTGTTCTTTAGGGGAGAAACCTGAGGAAGATTGACCAATTTTTTAATTCTAAAAACATGGTCCACGTAAGTTGATATTTCTCTCCTCCTTCAAATATGACTGCTCTCAGGTTAGGCAACTTTTTGTGATTATTTAATGTGAAACTTCCTACCTAAGGAACCAAGGTCCCACATACCAGTTATCTCATTACATTGAATGTCAGTGACCCCCCAAAAGTTCAGTGCTCTTCTTATTTGTGCTTCTCTTTTCCAATGAATGTTGGCATTTTCTTTAAACAGGTTATTCAGCATGTGCTGTGTGCTCAGACCTTGTTCAGTAGAAAAGTTGGAACAATGGAGTAGTCAGTCCCTACAGGCAAACAAGGTCTTGTGGTTTTGAGAAATTACAGGGGTTTGTCTCCTTTGGCCACAATTGGGATAACTTTGAAATTTCTTCACAGACTTGTACTTGCTAGATAGGTAAGGTAGAATTTGATAGTAAGTAGCTTCAGTTTTCATTTGTGATGAGATAATATGCTTTATGAGGCTTTTTGGGAATTGTTCAGTGAGGACAGTAACAGGAGAGGATCATTCAAATTATAAGTGTTAGGTGATTGTAGATACCCAGAGTCAAGGAACACCTAAGAGACTTTGATCATTCTGTTTAAATAGAAAAAATGATTACATTTTATATGTCAGTTATATTGACTTTTATATAACTTATAAAAATCATTTTTCATGATAAAATAAAATACTTTTATCATCTGATACCATAATGAACTTGAGGATTGAGAACATTTCTCAGTTGTATGCAAACCCTATTTTTTATTTATTTACTTACTTACTTATTTCGAGTTGGAGTCTCACTCTGTTGCTCAGGCTGGAGTGCAGTGGCATGCTCACGGCCAGCCACCACAGCCTTGACTTGCTGGGCTTGGGCAATCCTTCTACCTCAGCCTTCCAAGTAGCTGGAACTACAGGTGTATACCACCACACCCAGCTATTTCTTGATTTATTGTGGAGATGAGGTCTCACCAAGTTACTTAGGCTGGTCTCAAACCCCTGGGCTCTGGCAGTCCTCTCACCTCAGCCTCCCAAAGCCCTGGGGTTACAAGCATGAGCCACTGCTCCTGGTCTCAAACCCTGTTTTTAAAGATAGACATTTTATACAAAACTTGAGGGGAAATTTTAAGAATTTTTTTTTATTGTACCTTAAAGGATAAAGAATGGTGTCGAAATGCACATTTACTGAGTGCTTATGAGGTAGGCATGTAGCAGGTACTGTTATTATTTAGTAGCCAAATACAGATTCTTTTATCTATTCCCAGACATTCTGAGATAAGTAAGATATCCTACAGCAGCAGGATCCTTCAAGAATGTGCAGTTCGAGACCCGCCTGGGCAACTTGGCAAGACCTCATCTCTACAATAAATCAAAAATCAGCCGGGCGTGGTAGCGTGCGCTTGTAATTACGGCTACTCGGAAGAGTGAGGCGGAAGGATCACTGGAGCCCAGCAGTCAACGCTGCGGTGGCCGGGAGCGGCCACTGCACTCCAGTCTGGGCAACAGAGTGAGACTCCAACTCAAAAAAAAAAAAGAACATGCAGTTACTCTGCGCATTTCCATATTGATCCTTTTTTATAGTTTAATCCTTTACCTAGTCTCTTTCTATCTTGAAACAGTTTTCTTCCATTTAATTGTAATACGTGTGTTTGTGATTTCAGGGATCAGTGACATTCAGGGATGTGGCCATTGACTTCTCTCAGGAGGAGTGGGAATGTCTGGAGCCTACTCAGAGGAGCTTGTACAGGGATGTAATGTTGGAAAACTACAGCAATCTGATCTCATTGGGTAAGTTCATCTGCCCCAGTTAATTTTGTATCTGCTTTCTGGAATATCAACTCACTTCACCATGAATTTCCAGGCTATCTTTTAAGAGGTAGCTGAATTTCTTCTTCTTGTTCTCAGAGGAATGGTTTGAGATTTGTTGGGTTGAAAACGGGTATCTCCATGAAGCCCCTGCATCTTGCCTACCCCGCAGTGACTCTCCTCCCTTACCCTGGTCCGCTCTGTAATTACCTCTCCCTCTTCATGACCATGGGACGGAATCTGAAATCTTGTGCATTCATTCAATGATCAATATCTAAGAAACTGGATTTCATATTGTGTTGATCTCAAAATTACTGTAGATTATTTGTTTATTTTTGGTTTTTCTTTTTTGGGGGGGTCCACCCATAAGCAGAACAGTGTCTTGAATTTTTCTATCAAAAGAACCTCTGTGACTTACATTATATTGATTGAGTAAACAATTCATTAACACTAACGTGGATACATTCCATTTTCTTCAACATACATTCTCTTACTTGTTTTATAGGGAAAAGTTTCAGGCCATGAAGTTTCTATTTTTCCTTGAGTGAATATGCTAAGAATGAATGTAAATGTCTAAGGAAGCAAAATAAATAATAATAATAAACATAATAATAGTTAACCTTGTGCTACTATATATCAGATTAGAAATATTTTACACATATTAACTTATTTAATCTTAGTATCAATCCTATAAAATAGGTATTATTATCATCCCCATTTTGAGTAGGGAACACTGAATGACAGAGTTTAAATGACTTGCCTAAAGTCATACTGCTAATGGTGACAGAGGCAGGATTTGAATCAGGGAGTCTGACTTAATCGTTTTTGCTCTCAACCACAAAGTTATCCCTCCTTTTGAAGGACAAGACCCTATATCATTTTAAATGAAACTAAACCATTTTTCTAGTATAGCTGGACTTTTACTCAATTCTCTCTGAAACATTTGCTCAATATCGTTTTGACTTATAATTTATTATAAATTTAACCAGCTCTCAATTAAAGTTTTAAAAAAGTATTATATTAAGAAATTTTGTGTGTCATTTCTTTCCTTTTAAGCAGGAAGTTTCATTTCCAAGCCAGGTGTGATTACCTTGCTAGAGCAAGAGAAAGAGCCCTGGATGGTTGTGAGGAAAGAAACAAGCAGATGGTACCCAGGTAAGTGAGAAGTGAAGTGGTACCCAGGCAAGGGGAAGTGAAGCCATCATTGTCAGAGACAGCCCATATAGTCAGAAAGAAGTTACACACCTTAGACATGGTTTGGGAAACTTCCTTCAAAAACCCAAGCCCTGTTGGATAAAAATGCCTGAGATCTGGAAGGATGTAAAGGTCACAGCAGGAGCTATCAAAGGAACTTCATCAGTTACAAATCACCTAATTTCTATTCTCTTATTTTCCTCCCCTTTTCCCTTTTAGTGGAGTGAGTGTCCTCTTTCTTTTCTTGTGTCAACTAAAAATTTTTTTTTATTTTTTAATTTGTTAGAGATGGGGTCTTGCTGTGTTTCGCAGGCTGGTCTTGAACTCCTAGCTTCAAGTGATTTTCCAGTGTCAGCCTTCTGAGTAGCTGGGATTACTGAGCCACAGTGCCTGGTCCACAATGTAAACTTTTGGATCCAGCTACATGTCAGCTCTGCTTTTGCATTTAGATTTTTATCAGTGTTTACAGTATCTAAAACATATTCATAAATATGTATCACATACCCACTTCAAGTAAGAACTTTCAGTTTTCTCCACACTGCTACAAATGACATGATTTCATTCTTTTTTTTTAATGACCAAATAGTATTCCATTGTGTTTATAAACCACAATTTCTATATACATTCATCTGTTGATGGACACTTAGATTGATCCTTACATCTTTGCTATTTTAAATAGCGCTGCAGTAAACATGCAAGTGCAAGTATCATTTGAACTGATTCTTTTTCTTTGGATAAATACCCAGCAGTTGGATTACTGGATCATATGTTAGTTCTGTTTTTATTTTTTATTTTTTTGAGAAATCTCCATACTCTTTTCCATAATGGCTATACTAATATTTACATTCCCACCAACAGTGTGTAAGAGTTCCCTTTTATCCACATCCTTGACAGCATGTCACTTTTTTGTCTTTTTAATAATAGAAATTCTAACTGGGATAATATGACATCTCATCATCGTTTTGATTTGCATTTTCCTGATGATTAGTGATGTTGAGCGTTTTTTCGTGTATCCATTGGCACTATTTGTATGTCTGATTTTGAGAGATATCTATTCAGATCATTTGCCCAGGGCTTATTGATTTTTTTTTTTTTAACTTTTGAGTTCCTTGAACATTCTGGATATTAGTTTCTTATCAAATAAATAGTAGAAAATATTTTCTCCATTGTATGGTTTGTCTCTTCCCTCTGTTGATTGTTTTCTTTGCTGTGCAGAATCTTTTTAGTTTAATATAGTTCCATGTGTTCAAATATGTTTTTGTTGTCTATGCTTTTGAGATCTTAGCCATAAAATCTTAGGCTAGACTAATTTCCTAAAGTATTTCTTCTATGTTTTCTTCTAGTAGTTTTATATTTTCAGGTCTTTCATTTAAGTCTTTTCTATATTTTCAGGGTTTTTTGTATATGGTAGAGATCGAAGTCTAGTGTCATTCTTCTAGATATGGGTATCTAATTTTCCAGAATCACTTATTGAAGGTGTCCTTTCCCTAATGTCTATGCTTGGTGCCTTTGTCAAAATCAGATGACTAGAAATATGTGGATTTATTTTTATGTTCTCTATTCTGTTCCGTTGGGCTATGTAAAGGTTTTCATAAGAATATTGTGTTGTTTTGGTTATTGTAGCCTTGTAATATACTTTGAAGTCAGGTAGTGTGATGCCTCCAACTTTGTTCTTTTTGCTCATAATTGCTTTGGTTATTTGGGCTCTTTTATCATTACATATGCTTTTAGGATTGTATTTTCTCTTTCTGTGAAAAATGACATTGGTATTTTGTTAGGGATTGTGCTGGAACTATAAATTGCTTTGGGCAGTATAGTCATTTTAACTCTTCCAATTCATGAACATGGGATATCTTTCCATTTGTTTGTGTCCCCTTCAATTTCTTTCCTCAGTGTTTTGTAGTTTTCCTTATAGAGATTCTTTCATTACCTCCTGGGTTAAATCCCTAAGTATATTATTTTTTTGTAGCTATTGTAAATGGGATTGCTTTTGATTTCTTTTTTAGCGCGTTCATTACTGGTATCTGGAAACACTACTGATTTTTGTATGTTGATTTTATATCCTTGGACATTACTGAATTTATCAGATCTAAGAGTTTTTTGCTGAAGTCATTAGATCTTTCTAGAAATAAGATCATGTTATCTACAAAGAGGAACAATTTGACTTCTTTTCCAGTTTGGATGCCTTTTATTTCCTTATCTTGTCTGATTGCTCAGGCTAGGATTTCTAATACTATGTTAAATAGGAGTGATGAAAGTGGGCATCTTTGTCTTATTCTGGTTCTTAAAGGAAAAGCTCTTTTTGCCTTTTCCACATTAAGTATGATATTAGCAATGAGTTTATCATATGTAGCCTTTAATATGTTGAGGGATATTCCTTCTATGCCTAGTTTGTTCAGAGTTTTTGTCACAAAGGAATGTTGAATTTTATTTGTTCAGAGTTTTTGTCACAAAGGAATGTTGAATTTTATTAGGTGCTTTTCTACATCTATTGAGATGATCAAATTTAATAAATTGGAAGAACTGTTACAGCAATGTGCAATGTAAGGACACAAAAAACATGAAAAAGATAAGAAAATATGACACCTCCAAAGGAACACATTAATTCTCCAGCAGCAGATTCCAATGGAAAAAATAAATGAAATCCTAGAAGAAGATTCAAAATAGTTATAGTTACTATTAAAGAAGTTCAGTGAGTACAAGAGAATTTGAAAAACAATTAAGAATATGAATAAGTTTACCAAAATGATAAGTAAGCATAAAATGGTGCAAACAGAAATTCTAGAAGTAAAGAATTTATTGAATGGAATACAAAATACATTTCAAAGGACTAAATCAAGCAGAATAAATAATTTTCAGAACTTAATGACAAGTCTGAAATAACCCAATCAGTAAAAACAGAAAAACAATGAGAAAAACCTGTATATAGGATACCACAGAATGACTAAATATTTGAATTTTCTGTTTCCCAGAAGAGAAAGATAAAATGAAAGGGATAGAAAACCCAACTGACAAAATATTAACTGAAAACTTTCCAGGTCTAACAAGAGATTCAAACATCCAGATACAGGGAGCTCACAGATTTCTAAATAGATGCAATTCAAATGTGTTTCATAGCACATTATATTTGAACTTTCAAAGTCAAAGACAAATAGAGAATTCTAAAAACAGCAATAGAAAAGTGTCTAGTCACTTATAAGGAAACCCTATCAGACTAACAGCAGATTTCTCAGCAGAAACCTCACAGACCAGGCCAGGAGTGAATGGAATGATAAATTCTGAGTGCTCAAAGAAAAACAACTATCAATCAAGGATACTATACCCAGCAAAGTTTTTTTGTTTTTGTTTTTGTTTTTTAGTTAGGCTTTACTTTGTTGCCCAGGCTGGAGTTCAGTGGCCCAATTGTGGCTCACCACATTGACCCCCAAGACTCTGGCAATTCATCTACCTCAGCCTGCTAAGTAGCTGAGACTATAGGCATGCAACTTAATGCCTGGCTAATTTTTTGATTTTTTTTTTTTTTGGTAGAGATGAGGTCTCACTATGTTGCCTGGGTTGATCTTAAACTCCTAGAATCAAGCAGTTCTCCTGATTTAGCTAACTCCCAAAGTACTAGGATTACCAGCACTTTGCCTGGCTAAGTTTTCCTTCATAAATGACGAAAAAATAAAATCTCCCCCAAATAAGCAAAAGCTGAGGGAGTTTATCACCACTAGACAGGCCCCACAGAAAGGACAATGTATACTATCAGTAAAACACACAAAAGTGTAAAACTCACTAGTAGAGCAAACCAACCAATAAGGAAGAGAAAAAACTCAATGTTACCACTACAAAAAAACCACCAAACCACAATGATAAACAACAAGAAGACCAAAAGGAATAAAGGGTATATAAAACAACTAGAAATCAATTAATAAAATGACAGGAATTAACTCTCACATATCAATAAGAACCTTGGATATGCATTAAACTTTTTTACTTAAAAGGTATAGACTGGCTGAACAGATTTGTAAAACATCCATCTATATACTGCCTACAAGAAACTCACCTAACTTGTAAAGATACATGTAGACTGAAGTAAAGGGATGGAAAAAGATATATTTTTTGGAGTTGGAGTCTTACTCCATGACCCAGGCTGGAGTACAGTGGCATGCTCACAGCCACCCCACCGTCGACGTCCTAGGCTCTGGTGATCCTTCTGCCTCAGCCATCCAAGTAGCTGAAACTATAGTTGCACACTACCATGCCCAGCTAATTTTTTATTTGTTGTAGAGACCAGGTCTTGACAAGTTGCCCAGGCTGGTCTCGAACCCATGGGTGCAGGCAGTCCACTTGCCTTGGCCTCCCAAAGTGCTGGGATTATAGGCTGAGCCACCAAGCCCAGCCGAAAAAGATATTTTATGCAGACAGAAACCAGTAGTGAGCAGGAGTAGTTATATCAGATTAAGCAGACTTTCAATCAAAAATTGTAAAAAATGACAAAGAAGTTTATTATATAATGATAAAGAGATTAATTTTAAATGAGCGAATAGGAGAAGAGAGACAGGAAACAGATGATTCAACAGCAACACAGGTTTATTCCAAGGCAGAGAACCTGCAGAGGGGACTCCAGAAAACTGAAGCCCACTACTGCTTACAGACTAGGGCAGTTATAGGGCTTGGGTGGTATTTTTGTGGTTGGCATTGCTAGGGGGTAACTAAGGCTTGTGGTTAAGTAAGTTAAGATGATTCCTTGTGATTAGGCTAGGTGTGTTGTAGCCAAGACAGGGTGTGTTGTAGCCAAGACAGGGTGTGTTGCAGCCAAGCCATTTTCTATCCTGGGGCAGCTAGCAAAATGACGGGGTCTCTAAGATGCTATTACCTGGGCTAACAGAATAAAACAATTCTAAGCATATATGTACCCAACACTGGAGCACCCAGATTGATAAAGCAAATATTATTTGATCTAAAGGGAGAAGTAGACTCCAATATAATAATAGATCGGGACTTTAACAACCCACTATAAACATTGGACATACCATCTAGACAGAAAATTTAAATAGAAATAGTGGATTTAAACTGCACACTAGACCAAATGGACCTAACAGACATCTACAGAACATCTTATCAAATAGCTACAGTATATACATTCTTCTCACTTGCACACCAGATATTCTCTAGGTTGTACCATATGGTTGGACACAAGTCTCAACAAATTTCTAAAAATTGAAATCATCAAATATCTTCTCAGACCACAATGAAATAAAACTAGAAAGCTTAACAAGAGGAACTGTGAAAATGGTACAAGTACACAGAAATTAAACATCATGTTTCTGAATAACCACTGGATCAAGGAAGAAATTAAGAAAGTAATAAAAAAATTTCTTGAAACAAGTGAAAATTGAAACACAACATACCAAAACCTATGGGTTACAGGCCAAGCAGCATTAAGAGGAAAGTTTATGGTATTGAATGTCTCCATTAAAGAGTAGAAAGATTTCAAATAATCAAATGGTACACCTCAAGGAACTATAAAAGCAAAAATAAACAAGCTCAAAATTAGTTGAAGGAAAGAAACAATAAAAATAAGAGTGGAACTAAATAAATTATGGACTAACAACAAAAAGATCAATGAAATGAAAAGTTGTTAAAAAAAAATTTGTAAGTCACTTGCTAGACTAACCAAGAAAAAAAGAAGATTCAAATAAAATCAGAAATGAAAAAGAAGACATTACAGTTTATACCACAGAAATACAAAAGGTTTTGCCTTTTTTTTGTTGTTTTTTTTTTTTTTTTTTTGGCAAGACCGTTTTCCTAGGTAATGGTGATATTCCTTAGTTAGTTGGCACATAGTGTCTGGTGGTCTCATTTTAATGATTATCAGTAACTGGTGGTCAGTTACTATGTTCAGTTAAGGGTTGCAAATTGGTGATATTCTAGATTCTTTATTTATTAGCTGGAATGCATCTATAAAGACAAACTTTTGCCTCATTTACTACATGGTTACTCAATTATAAGGAGAATATACAAAAATCAAATATATGCATATATATGCTTGATTATTTTCCTTTGTTTACTCATTTTCTAAAAATAATGAGTTTTTAAACCTTCTTTCAAAAGTGATGTATTTTTTGGATGGTTATGAATCAATGGAATTAAAATATTTGATACATTTTACTCTATTTTTGTTGTTATTTTTACTGATGCTCAAATTGCCCTGTCATTTACCAGTAGGAGCCAGGAGCCTCTTCACGGTGGCTCCTGAGCCCCTTTAAAATGACCCTGGTAGTCTTTGAAAGATTCCTTGCTATCTAGTTGGACAACATGTTCTAGCCCATCTTATACATTTCCTTTTCCAAACTTGATATCAGGCATTTCTTCAAAATCCCTGGGTTCTTTAATAGAAATTGATACTTCAAGCTCACAATCTGGGTGTTAGGGATGTCCATGGTTTCTCATTAGGTCATTGCTTTTAGACATTTGCAGTGGACAGAGATAGGACATAAATATATGTAGTTTTATTTAAAAGACAAAATACCTCATGAGTTCACAATGATCCCTCCAACAAAGTTTCAGGATAATAGGGTGTTTACTTAATGTATTCTGCCTTTTTATTTTTTTTAAGATATGGGGTACAATTCAGAGTTACGTACATAAGTAGTCATCGTACAGGTGAAGTTTGAGCCTCACTTTGGTCTTCAGTTTGCCTGGTTTGGGATCAGATACCCTTATTAGTGCTATGTGTCCCCCCAGCCCACCACCCCCACCCCCCTGGCAGTCTCCTGCTGCTGCTTGTGCCATTCATGTAGTATGATAAATATTCGGGGTCACTTATGAGTGAGAATATGCGATATTCAGTTCTTTGTTTCTGTGATAGATTGCTGAATATGATGGACTCTATATCCATCCAAGTTAATCTGAAGTCCATAATTGTGCCCTTCTTTATAGCTGCATAATATTCCATCATGTATATGAACCAGTTTTTTTTTTTAATCCAGTTCATTTTCGATGGGCAGCTTAATTGGTTCCATGTGTTTGCTATTGTGAATAGTGCTGCAGTAAATGTGTGCACAGGTATCTTTTGTGTAGAATGATTTACGTTCCTCTGGGTAGTTTCCCAGAAGGGTGATTGCTGGGTCATATGGAAGGCTGATTTTTAGATCTTTTAGAAATTGCCACACTGTTTTCCACAGAAGTTGTACTAGCTTACGTTCCCACCAACAGTGTAGAAGTGTTCCCTTTTCTCTGCATCCTCTCCAGCATCTGTTGTTTTTTGAGTTATTAATGATGGCCATCCTGACTGGAGGCAGGTGGTGTCTCAGTGTGGTTTGGATTTGCATTCCTTTGATGTTTACTGAGGCTGAGCGTTTTTTCATGTATCTGTTGGCTGCTTGTATGTCTTCTTTTGAGATGTGTCAATTCATATCTTTTGCTCACCTTTTTTTGTTTGTTTGTTTTTGTGGGGTTTTTTTTTTTTTGGTGTTTGTTTGGGTTTTTTTTGGTTTTTTTGAGTTGGAGTCCCACTCTGTTGCCCAGACTGGAGTGCAGTGGCCGCTCCCAGCCACCGCAACCTCGACCTTCTGGGCTCTGGCAATCCTTCCGCTTCGGCCTTACAAGTAACTGGAACTACAGGTGTGCGATACTATGCCCGGCTAATTTTTGATTTATGTAGAGATGAGGTCTCACCAAGTTGCCCAGGCAGGTCTCGAACCCGCGGGCTCAGGCAGTCCACTCACCTCGGCCTCCCAAAGTGCTGGGATTACAGGCTGAGCCACCAAGCGCGGCCTTTTGCTCACCTTTTAATTGGGCTGTTTGTTTTTTTTCCTTTTGGCGTGCTTGAGTTCCTTATAGATCCTGGATGTTAGGCCTTTGTCAGATATGAAGTTGGCAAATATTTTTTCCCATTCTTTGGGCCATCTCCCCACTCTCTTAATGGCTTATTTTGCTTTGCAGAAGCTTTTCAGTTTGATGAGGTACCATTTGTTTATCTTAATTCTTATGGCATGGGCTTTGGGGGTTTTGATCAGGAGTTGGTTGCCTATTTCAATTTATGTAAGGGTGTCTCCTGCATTTTTTAAGATTCTTATAGTTTGAGGTTTTACACTTAGGTCTTTGATCCACTTAGAGTTGATTTTTGTGTATGATAATAGGTAGGGGCCCTATTTCATTCTTCTGCATGTGGCCAGCCAGTTTTCCCAGCATCATTTACTGAATAGATTCTCCTTTCCCCAGTGGCTATTGGTGGAGGCTTTGCTGAAGATGAGTTGGTTGAGAAATTGAGGTTTTGCTTCTGGAATCTCCATCCTGTTCTTGTACCAATACCAGGCTGTTTTGATTATTTTAGCCTTATAATAAAGTTTAAAGTCCAGAAGTGTGATTCCTCCTGCTTTGTTTCTTTTGCTGAGGATTGTTTTGGCTATTCAAGGTCATTTATGTTTCCATATGAATTTCTGTGTTGTCATTTTCAGGTTTATGAAAAATGATATTGGTAATTTAATGGGTATTGCGTTGAATCTGTAGATTGCTTTTGGTAGGATGGAAATTTTAACAACGTTGATTCTTCCAATTCATGAGCATGGAGTATTTTTCCATTTGTTTGTGTCTTCTTTGATTTCTTTGAGCATTGTTTTGTAGTTTTCATTGTAAAGGCCTTTCACTTCTCTGGTTAGGAAGATGCCAAGGTATTTAATTTTGGCATATGTGGCTATTATGAATGGGATTGTGCTTTTTATTTGAATCTATTCTATCTTAAACTAGTGTCTTTCTTTTTCTCAAAACAAAATTCTTGTTTCTCAATGATACTGGGGATAACAGAGTTAGAATATCCCATATTTACTGATTTGTTTTATCCCACATAATGTGTACAATATCCTGAGAATAACAATGCCAATAGTACCTTGACAATTAATTATTGAAAATTATTTATTTCCTCCCCATTTTCCAGTTTCACTCTATATAGGTATTTCAAAATGCATAGCCATTATATACTAAAATCTCATTTTTAGCATGATTTTGTTATGGTCAGAGAATATGTTATATGATTTTTTTTCCTTGAAGTATGTTGAGAGTTTCCCAAGTATATGGCCAATTATTATAAATCTTCTGTGTGATTATAAAAGAATGTGTATTTGTAATATCAAGTTTCTTTTATATATGTGTGTTTGTTCTTTTAACTTTAAAAAAAATCTATTTCTGCAAATTACTGAAAATATGTTGTAATCTGCCATTCAGTTTGTGGATCTCTGCTTTTCCTCATAGTGTATCTATATTTACTTCATATTTTAAAGCCACTTTGTTAGGGGCACAGGAATATTTGATATCCTTTTATTACCATGACAATAGCAGAAGTGCACTATAGAAAATTAGCAGAGACAAGTACAAATTTAAAATGTAACTATCACAATACACTCTTCAGCAATTCCTACTTTACCACTGTCATTCCAAACCTGCATTTGCTCATGCACGCACAAACACATGCACACAGACAGTTTTTTCTGTTGAGCAAAATGAGATCATATTGAAGTTGCTTTTTTAGTCAATGATGATCACACCTAGCATATAGAGTTCCCTTTATGCTATAGTTGTCTTACATTAAGGAATAGTAGCATTACACCTATCTACATTGAAAATCCCATCTACCAGGATATAGTTTTTACTGTCAACTGTCAGATGCATTATATAGAAGTCAAGAAGACAAGATGATCTACTATATTGACTTAGCTGTTTACCATGTATTATGCTGTTTCTTCATTCCTGATATTCTAGATTCTCTTCTTGTATAGTTTCCTTTTGGTCTGATGGACTTTTAGCAAGTCTTTTAGAACAGGTATATTGGTGATAAGTACTTTGTTATCTTTTAATGCCTTTATTAATGATTGATATCTTTGCAGGACATAGAATATTGGCTTTAGTTTTTATTTTACCACTTTAAAATGTTGTTCCACTTCCTTTAGCCTCCATTGTTTCTGATGAGAATCCAGCAGCTGTTTGAATCATTGTTTCTTTGTATAAATAAGGAGAGGTATGTGTGTCTGTGTGTGTGTGTGTGTGTGTGTGTGTTCAAGTATGTCTATTCTAAAGACAGTGTCTTTCTTTACTTTTTAGCAATTTGATTATGATCAGTTTGGGTGTGTTTATTCTCTTTGATAAGTCTCAGTGAATTTCTTGAGTTTGTAGGTTTACGCATTTTATCAACCTTGGAAACATTTCAGTCCTTCTTTTCAATATTTTTCCATCTCTGGACAGTTTTCCTCTTCTTCTAGGACTGCAATAACATGAATTTTAGAACTTTTGGCATTGTCCTTTGGTCTCTGTTGCTGTGTTCATTTCTTTTTCAGTCTCTTTTTATTGCTGTTTTCAGATTGGATAAATCTACTGACCTATCTTAATTGTTTCTATCTCTTGTCTTATTTAGTATGCTATTGAGATCCTCCAGCAATATTTTCAATTTTAGTTTTTATAGTTTTTAGTTTGAATTTTTACTTGGACCTTCTTTATGTCCCTTATAACTTAGTAGTACTAAGATTTTCTATTTTTCTACTTGTTTCAATATTGATTACTTATTGGAATATTTTCCATAATTCTGGCTTTGAAGTCTTGTCAGACAAAAACACTATCTGTGGTATCATGGGATTGGCATCTGTTAATGATCTTTTCTCATGAGAGTTGAGATTTTCCTTTATATGGCAATAATTTCAAATTGCGTCCTCAACATTCTGACTATTAAGTTATAGATCTGAATCCTAAGTCCTATAGAACATGGTGATATGTTTTAGCAGAGATTTGACCTAGGTAAGTTTAGACATCAAGTTTCCACCTGACTTCTGTGAATCATTTTCCATTTTCACATATATATGACTGAACTGGCTCAGATATACTTTTTTTTTCCATTTGAAACAAGTGATGTGAGAAAAATTTTGTTTATCAACCTTAGTGGTTTTGGTTAAGTGCTTGAATTAATGGTTGTGATAACCCCTTCTTAGTGGCATATATTAATGTTACATACGTTTATTCTTAAACTAATTTCCTTTGTCAGTAATTCATTTGTTCTCTAATTATTTAGCACTTGTGATATGCTGTGGGCTTATTATTCTGTGGCGAATGCTATCAGAATTGGGTCTGGCCATAGGCAGATTTAGGAATTAAAAAATATACAGAAAAAGAAGTGAGTTAATGAAAGAATGAAAATGTAATTGAAACAGTTATATTTTTTTTTTTTTTGAACATTTTATTTTATTTTATTTTTTTTTTAAATTAATCAGTATTTTTATTATAGTTTTGTGGGGTACAGTTAAGGGTTAGGTGTACAATTACGTTTCATTCAGACACCCTGTTGATAAGAGGTGTTTTCCCAGCCCCAGACAGATATTTGCTACTGTTAATCCCCTCCCCCTCCCCCCCATAGTTTCCCAGTTATAAAGGCAAAGAATGAAGTTCTGGAATAGAGAATAAAGGACAGGGATTTACTTAGCTAGAGTCCAGCAGGTATAGCTGTTCTGAGGAAAACATTTGTCCTGGGATTTAAAAGACTCGTTGGATGTTTCTTACAAAAGAGCGAGGCCAGAGTGTTTATTGGGAGATGAAACAGTCTGAGCAAGCAAAAACATGAGAGAAATGTCATCATGTTCTAGTTGCTAAATGAAGGCAGTGGATAGAGATTGGGTACAAAGGAGGACAGTGCCTTCGTATGTATGATGTGTTATCTGTAGTAAAGTTTTTGATCTTCTTTTAAGAGTAAAGAGAAACCATTCAAAGCCAACTTTATGTATAATCCTTAAACTTGGATCTGAATCAGAATAATCTGATAGAGATGTTAAAAGTAAAGCTTCTTAGGACTTCTCTCTAAAAATTCTGAATCTATATATCTGAGTTGCTTGAATATCAATATTTGTAACATGCTTACCAAATGATTTTGCTTTACACCTGAATTTCACAAAGTTAACATATTTTCCTATTGCAAACATCACCATCTTATATAAGCTTTCTTCATTATTAGTACCGTTCTTTTTCAAATTCTGAAAGTATTTTAAAGTTAGGCCATTTGTTTAATGGATTTTACATGTGTGTGTTTTTGGAAAATAAAATGTGTTTGTTTTCTATTTTCTTTCAGATTTGGAGTCAAATTATGGCGCCGAGACAGTATCTCCAGAAAATGATATTTCAGAAATAAATTTACCCAAACAGATTATAAAGCAAATAAATAAAACTCTTGGCCTCGAGGCCTCCCATTTTAGACATGACTCAAAATATAGAAGTAGATTTGAGAGACTCCAGGGACATCAAGAAGGATATATCAATCAAAAGATCATCAGCTGTGAAAAAATGTCTCTGTATAGTCATCTTACTCCCCTTATTCATAATACAGATAAACCATATGAATGTAAGGAATGTGGGAAGCACTTTAGTCGTGGTTCAAACCTTGTTCAGCATCAGAGTATTCATACTGGAGAGAAACCCTATGAATGTAAGGAATGTGAGAAGACCTTTAGACTTAACATACAACTTATTCGACATCAGAAATTTCATACTGGTGAAAAACCTTTTGAATGTAGAGAATGTGGAAAGGCCTTTAGTCTTCCCACCCAGCTTAATCGCCATAAGAACATTCATACAGGTGAGAAGCCATTTGAATGTAAAGAATGTGGGAAGTCCTTTAATCGTAGTTCAAACCTTATTCAGCATCAAAGTATTCATGCTGGTGCTAAACCATATGAATGTAAAGAGTGTGGGAAAGGCTTTAATCGTGGTTCAAACCTTATTCAGCATCAGAAAATTCATTCCAATGAGAAGCCCTTTGTATGTAAGGAATGTAAGATGGCCTTTAGATATCATTACCAACTTATTGAACATTGTCAAATTCATACTGGTGAGAAACCCTTTGAATGTACAGAATGTGGAAAGGCCTTTACTCTTCTGACAAAGCTTGTTCGACATCAGAAGATTCATACTGGCGAGAAACCCTTTGAATGTAAGGAATGTGGAAAGGCCTTTTGTCTTCTCAACCAGCTTAATCGCCATAAGAATATCCACTCAGGTGAAAAACCCTTTGAATGTAAGGAATGTGGGAAGTCCTTTAATCGTAGCTCAAACCTTATTCAACATCAGAGTATTCATGCTGGTGCTAAACCATATGAATGTAAGGAGTGTGGAAAAGGCTTTAATCGTGGTGCAAATCTTATTCAGCATCAGAAAATTCATTCCAATGAGAAGCCCTTTGTATGTAAGGAATGTGGGATGGCCTTTAGATATCATTATCAACTTATTGAACATTGTCGAATTCATACTGGCGAAGAACCCTTTGAATGTAAAGAATGTGGAAAGACCTTTAGTCTTCTGACACAGCTTGTTCGACATCAGAACATTCATACAGGTGAGAAACCTTTTCAATGTAAGGAATGTGGAAAGGCCTTTAGTCGTGGCTCAAACCTTGTTCAGCATCAGAGTATTCATACTGGTGAGAAACCCTATGAATGTAAGGAATGTGGGAAGGCATTTAGACTTCACCTACAACTTTCTCAACATCAGAAAATTCATACTGGTGAGAAACCTTTTGAATGTAAGGAATGTGGGAAACTTTTTCGTCGTGGTTCAAATCTTAATCAACATAGAAGTATTCATACTGGAAAAAAACCCTTTGAATGTAAGGAATGTGGAAAAACCTTTCGCCTTCATATGCAGCTTATTCGACATCAGAAATTCCATACTGGTAAGAAACCTTTTGAGTGTAGGGAATGTGGAAAGGTCTTTAGTCTTCCTACTCAGCTTAATCGCCATAAGAATATTCATACAGGTGAGAAGCCATTTGAATGTAAGGAATGTGGGAAGTCCTTTAATCGTGTCTCAAACCTTGTCCAGCATCAGAGTATTCATGCTGGTGTGAAGCCATATAAATGTAAGGAGTGTGGAAAAGGTTTTAATCGTGGTTCAAACCTTATTCAGCATCAGAAAATTCATTCTAGTGAAAAACCCTTTGAATGTAAGAATTGTAGAAGGGCTTTTAGATACCATTACCAACTTATTGAACATTGCCAAATTCATACTGGTGAGAAACCTTTTGAATGTAAAGAATGTGGAAAAGCATTTAGTCTTCTGACACAACTTACTCGACACCAGAATATTCATACTGGTGGGAAGCCATTTGAATGTAAGGAATGTGGGAAGGCCTTCAGTCGTGGCTCAAGCCTTGTTCAACACCAGAGTATTCATACTGGTGAGAAACTCTGTGAATGTAAGGAGTGTGGGAAGGCTTTTAGACTTCATCTACAACTTTCTCAACATCGAAAAACACATACAGGTGAGAAACCCTTTGAATGTAAGGAATGTGGGACAACCTTCAGACATCACTACCTACTTATTGAACATCAGAAAATTCATACTAGGGTGAAACCCTATGAATGTAAGGAATGTGGAAAAACTTGTAGACTTAGTTCAGTCTTTACTGCACATCAGAGAACTCATACTGGTATGAAACACTATGAATGTAAAGAATGTGGAAAGACCTTTAGTTGCAGCTCCAACCTTGTACAATATGAGAGAATTCATACTGGTGAGAAACCCTATAAATGTAAGGAATGTGAGAAGGCCTTTAGACTTAGTTCAGTTCTATATGCACATCAGAGAATCCATACAGGTCTAAAACACTATGAATGTAAAAAATGTGGGAAAGCTTTTACTGTGAGTAGTCAACTTACTCAACATCAGAAAATTAATAATTGTCAGAAGTTTTATAAACATAAGGAGTGTGGACAAGCCTTCACTGTGTATGAAAATTTTACTCAACACCAGAAAACTAATATTGGTGAGAAATCCTATGAGTATAAAAGAATGTGGGAAGAACTTTCATCATGGCCTGAGATTTGCTCAACATCAGAGTATTAATACTGCTGAGAAATGCTTTGAATTTTAAGGAATGTGGAATGTTTTGTAGTCACACAAAACATTGTAGAGTTCAAAGAGAGTATTCTGGGGGAAAAGTCTTTGAATGTAAAGAGTATAGGATAGCTGTCATGTTCACAATTTACTCCTCATGAAATACTTTACTAGATGCAAGCATGCTTCACTTAATTGGATTTCAAAGGTAATGCATTTTATACAAATTGAAGATCTGTGGCAACCCTGAAGTGAGCAAATTATTGGTACCATTTTTCCAACAGTTTGTGCCCACTCCATGTCTCTGTGTCACATCTTGATAATTCTGATGATAATTCAAACTTTTTCATTATATCCACCATGGTGATCTATGATTAGTTATCTTTGATGTCACCATTTTAATTGCTTTGGGGTACCACAGATCACACCTATATGTCAGTGAGCTTAATAGGTAACAGTCATGTGTTGAGAGAATGGTAAAATACACAACCACATACCCTTACCTATATTCAAAATTGTTAACAATTTGCCATGTTTATTTTTGAATATTTTTTGATCATTGAGAATAAGTTTTAGACATCATGACCCTCTACCCCTTATTACATCAGCATGTATCTCCCAAACATAAAATCAATATTATATACCATATACCATAAGTATACCATATATACCATAAGGACATTGAAGGAAATTATTCATAATTCTATAATTTATAATATGTGTCCTATATTCACATTTCTTTGTTGGCCCTCAAAAGTTCTTGTACAACTGTTTATTTTCTAAGGAGAATCCATTCCAGATTCTGCATTGTATTTGGTGATCTCTAAGTCTCTTTTAGTGTGGAATAGTGACTCTTAGATTTTGGTGGTATTACAATCATCTGTGCAACTTGGTAAAAATACAGAGATCTGGGCTCTAGTCTATAAACCTGGGCCTCTATTTTTTTTTTTATTAGTTTACAGGTGATTCTGATACCAACCAAATTTAGAGAACCACTGGCCTAGAAAATTTTTCATGACATTGGCTTTTGAGTAGCCCAGGAAAGTTGTCTGTCATATATTTAGATTTCTTTGTTGATAGTGTCATTTAGTCTTGGGCTGTCTATTGTATTTTCTGCACAAGGGAAGTTAAGTCTACGAACTCTTTTAGGTCCAGATTAAACGTTTGGGGAAGAATAATTTGTAGGTTATTTGTATATTATATTACAATGTCTGAAAACATTTAAGTACAGTTCATTACATTAATGAAACAAAGTTTGTCCATTGGAGTAAAATGGTGGCTTCCCTACCTCCACTGTAAAGATCCAGTTTGTTGCTGGGATGGCTCACACCTCTAATTCAAGCATTCTGGGAGACTGAGACTTGAGTCCAGGAGCTCAGGACCTAGACTGGGCAATATAGCAAGACCTAATCTCTACAACAAAAACATTAAAAAATTAGCCTAATGTGGTAGTGCTCACCTGTAATCCCAGCTACTTTGGAAAAGGAGAAGGGAGGATCACCTAACCCCAGGAGGCTGAGGCTGTGATTAACTGTGATTAGGCCACTGCACTCCAGCCTGGGTGACAGTAAACCTTGACTTAAAGAAAAAGTTTAGTTTGTTGTGGGTAAGTAGTCTGTGTGGAAAGACTTCATCAACCTCTGGAAATTTATAGTCATGTGTATTTAAGTCCTGGATCGAATAGAAAATAAAAATTGAAATAGACTGTTGAGAAATGAATGACATTAAGGTGTCAACATAATTCAACTTTTGTGATGTGGCTGAAGCTGTTCTCAGTAGTATTGGTACCCTTCAGCATATGCAGGAAGCGAAGATTGTTTGGACTGGAACCTTGTTTTGTTTTCAGCATTTTATCCCCAGCACCTATATATCATGCCTGGCAGATGAGGCATTGATCAATTCTGAAATAAAATTAAACCTTCAAGTCAAGCTATAAAGCAAGCAGTATAAGTAAGCTTGAGACAATATAAGACAGTTAACAGCAGAAATGAAGATTAATAGAAAACAAATAGATTTCATCCATTTTAAAACATCAGATTTAGGTAAATCTGATTAAGGAAAAAAGTAAATATGAAATCATGAATTAGAGTATAACATTAAATTTTTAAAAAATTAATGTAATCCTATGTTATTCCAGTATATTTTAAAAATCAGATTATTTGTATTGTTAACTTTCTTCCATTCTTGAATATACCCTGGTCAGATAATTATTCTTTTGATACACTACTTCTATTTTTTTTACATTGCCTATACAATCATAAATTATAATTTTCTAAGTATTTTTCAAGTTTTGATTTTGCAGTGATTTTATAAAACAAATTACATAAAACTTGCCTTTCATATCTCATGTTTCTATTTGTTTCCAGTTTCATATGTTCTGTATTCATTTGTTCTCTTTGACTTCCTTCTTTGGACTCAACAGATTCCCTGAATATCCACCCAGCATAGAGTCATTGCACATTTTAGTAGTCCCATCAAGGATTGCTATAAAAGTCTATCATCATACAGTCTTGGCAGTACTATGTCGAGAAGTCAGAGCCCCTCTGCAAACTTGAGAAAGCACTTTAAAATATGTTAAAAATAGCCAGGCTCGGTGGCTCAGCCTATACTCCCGTGCCTTTGGGAGGCTGAGGTGAGTGGATTGCCTGAGCCCACGGGTTCGAGACCCGCCTGGGCAGCAAGACCTCATCTCTACAATAAATCAAAAAATCAGCTGGGCGTGGCAGCGCATGCCTATAATTCCGGCTACTTGGAAGGCTGAGTGGCCACTGCACTCCAGTCTGGGCGACAGAGTGAGACTCCAACTCAAAAAAAAAAAAAAAAAAAAAAAAAAAAAAAAGTTAAAAATTACAGGCCAAGGATGTAAGAAATTTAAAATCCCTTATGGTTTTAAAAGCAGAGAAGTCATCTATAGAATATTTCCTTTCATCTTCTAGGAAAAAAGGATCGAGTATATGTTCTTAAACTTTCTTGTTGCAACATTTGGGTATTTTAATATTTTGAAATACTATTGAATATATCATTTATTTGGTTTTTTAGTATGGCCTCCACTCCCAAGCATGGATTTTTATTTGGACTCCTTTTTACCTGATTAGTAAATTGTAATGAGTATCCATTAGTATGTACACATTTTCCCCATTCTTGGAATGTTACCCTTTCCAGAATTATATGGCTCACTCAACATTCCCTATATTTATTCCATCCTGCTTTTAAAGATATATACAAATGGTGACTGTACCTTCCAAATAAACATAACATTGGTAGGAAAAATACACATAAACAGCTCTTATTATCAACATAGAATTGAATGTTAACATTGTTAAACATTTTTAGCTGTGACCTTTTATAAAATTTACAAACTTTTTCTTTTGAGTATGATACTAGAAATATATCAACTTGATTTTTCCCATACTTAAAAAAATTAGCTATTTACAGATGCTCTGACTTAACAGTTCAACTTACAACTTTGAACTTTATGATGGTGTGAAAATGATGCATTGCTCTTGTTTGGATATTGTTTTCTCCAAATCTCATGTTGAAATCTGATCCCAATGTTGGAGGTAGGTCCTAATGGGAGATATTTGGGAGATGAATAGATCGATACCCCCTGAATACAGAGTGGTGGAGGGTGAGAGTTATCAGTTCCCATGAGAGTTGGTGGTTAAAAAAAGAGCCTGGCACCTCTTCCCTTGCTCTCTTGCTTCCTTTTTATGTAATCTATGCACATGCTGGCTCCCCTTCACTTTCTGCCAAGTGTGGAAGCACCTGAGGTCCTAATCAGAAACAGATGCTGGCACCATGATTCTTATACAGCTTTCAGAACTATGAGCCAAATAAACCCCTTAATAAATTATACAGCCTCAGTAATTCCTTTATAGCAATGCAAATCAGACTAATACATAAACATTCAGTATGCTTCCTGAATTGTAATAGGCTATATTTGGATAAATCCATCATAAGTTGAAAATCCTGTAAGTCAAAAACACATGACTTATAATATTTTCAACTTTTGATGGGTTTATTGGGATGTAAGCCATCATAAACTGAGGAGTACCTGTACTAATTATTATTTGATGCTCCAATTGACATAATGTGCCCAAAGGGGGTCCATTTATTTTATTCTTTTGACTGTTTTTGTCCTTAAACAACGTTTTTAGGCCTCAAGATGTTTCAGATTGATTCTGTCGTTCATATCCCCTACCTCCCCATCATAAGTCATGAAATCAACTCATGATTCAGTATCCCCTTAGGGAGTTCTGGTTCTTTTGGAGGAAAAGAGCACTAGAGACCAAAAAATATGGTTGTTATAGGTGCACATGGAGATTGCAGGTATGGAAAAAATTTGCTGCTTTTATTAAAATTTTTAATGTAGTTTCAGAGTTGAAAATGTCATCTTACATCATAAGTTCATACTGATTTTTTCATCTTATATTTCTGTGGTCTGCTCTTATTTGAATTTGATATTTGTTGATTTCTAAAGTATTATGTATGGTGATAGCTGAGAAGTTTACCTCCTGCTAGGGCCTGCCTGCAATGATATATTATTCTGCTTGCCCATTTTGGGAGATGTTGACCTGGTTCAAGTTTGTCATGGTGTTTCTGAGCAGTGATGTCAAGAAAGTTGTGTGTTAAAAAATGCAGTGGTGAATGTTGAGTGTTCATGGACTCCCTAGAAAAGAAGAAAAACTGAACGTAAGATTTCTGCCATTCTTTTCAGGGTATTGTCATTATCTAATTTGGGGTGTGGGGCTTGTGTGCCTTAAATTCCAGAATCCCATTCCATTTGAATGAAACTTCTGCATCAGTTGTGATTTTCAAGGTTTCACTGTGATTACTTATATTTCATCAAAGTGAAACTATCTCCTTGGATTCCCTAGAGTGTCAGAGTCTGTTATTTGTCAGGCTTCCATATTTATTTTGCCCTGCTTCCATAATTATTTGAACCAGTAACTTTTATTAACAGTTGACTATGACTATCTAGAATAAGGACTGCATTAATTTCCCTAAGATGTTTCCATGTCATATAACTTCTCTCAAGTAGGATGTAAGTGAATGTTTTGACACTTTTGGAAACCTCTTAAACCACAACTGGTTTAATGTATTAATATTTGAGGGGGAAGGGGCAAGATGACAACTCATCCAGTTGGAGTGTGAGAGTCTCTGCATGGGTGAATGTACAAAAGAACGAATCTGCATCCATTTGTATATGCAAGTGGGTGAGAGGATGTCCAGCTGGGAGGAGATACAGGATGAAGCACTCAGAGCCCATCTGCAGAAACACCTGCAATTTGCCACTGCTCTGAATTTGGCATCCACTGTGTGAAGAAGGATCCACCATCCCTAGGGCATCTCTCAGTAAAAGGCAGAATAAATCGGCTGCCTTTCAACTCCTGGCATCTGGCCCACACCACCACCTGTGACAACAGGCCAGGCACAAGCAGCAGTGACTGTGGAGAAAGCACAGGGAGGATATCTGGAGCCAAGCCCTGCTGGAGGAGAAAAAAACAGACCACCACCATTTTCTCTGTCCCAGGACAGGGCAGAGACCTACTTTATCTTGCCCAATTCTGAGCAGCCTGCATCCTGAGACTGAGGGGTGATCTCTGCACCCCTCTGAATTCGACCATCATTTGCCTCGAGAGGATACTCCCAAGTGCATGATACTGGAGAGACCGATGCTCCACCTCCACATTGGACAAAGTACAGATGCAATCAGAGTGGGAGACCTAGCAGCAGATGAGTTGGGAGTTTTTCCTGGGAAGAACTTGGAGTGAGCTGAACATTGGCAACAAGGGCCACAGAGGGAATGCAGCAAGGTAGCCTGAGGCAGAGTTCCAAGGAAGCAGTAGGGAGAGGCCATTCCAAACCTGGACTGGTCTCCAGAGCCTTGCCACCAGGTTCCGAGTTCCAGAAATGGGTAAATGCTGGGAAGGGAGCTATTGACTCCATTAGTGGCAGAAACAGCAGCTGGCAGAGAAATGGAGTAGACTCTCTAATTCCTGGGCAGAGAAGTGCTCCAAGGTAGCCTCTGTGGAACAGCAGAATTGCATCTTGAGATCAGGCACTGATCTCTGCATGGCATTGGGGCTGCTCTTTGTGACCTCAGGGAACATTGCTCCCAGTGCATAATCCACCCTGAGCCAGCTGCTTGGTGATAAGTGCAGACAGCAGAACTGACTGAGAAGGAGGCTGATGAGTGCCTGATTATCCCCTGCCTTTTGCAACAAGCAAAAGAGATCAGGAGTGCATGGCAGAGACAGGAGGCTCCATTCCCCAGCTGTGAACTGGATATCCTGGGAGCTATGACTACATTGAAAGAGGAAGAAAGGAGTTAAGACCCCAAGAGACTCTGTGTCAAGTTATTTCAGCCCCCTATCCTCCCTCACATAGGTGAGCCCCGGCTACCAATTGCAGGCAGCAGGTGATAAACATTCTAACATCTTAAGTTCCAGGGAGCATAGAGAGAGCCTGCAGTAACAGATCTGCAGTCACAGAACTTGTCACAAGAAGGAGCCCCCCATCTCAAAGAGACATACTAAAGCCAATAACTTTCTCAATGTTTCTTTTTTGAGGGAGGGAGTATTTGTTTTTGCTTATCTCTTTTGGTTACTTGGTTGGTTGGTTGGTTGGTTTTCTCTTTTCTTTCCTCCTCCTATTTCTCTGGGGTTTTTTTTCCTGGTGTTTTTCCTTTTTCTTCTTTTTCTCTCTCCTTCTTCCCCCTCTTTTCTCTCTTATGCCCTATCTGGACCCAGGGGCTCTGCAAGCATACCCACTGTAAGATAATATTGTGCAGAGACGGAGAGTGAGTCCCAGCTGGCCCATTCACTAGATAGCAAACATGATCTGCCAATAGGCTCTGAATCCTTGCAGCACCCCCCTTCCCTAGTAAGTGCTCAAAATTGTAAAGAGAAGCACAATGCTGGCTCAAGGAAGGACAAAGGTAGAGCAAATATCAGAAGTGACTTTCTCCGTTTTCCACTGAGCAAAGAATTAAAGAGAAAGATAAGAAAACTACTCAAATGAAGAAAAACCAATGGAGAACTGCTGGTAACCATCAGAGCCCAGCAAAGAGTTAGTGCCAGAAAAAACAGCTACTGGACACAAATAATGGCTATCTCCAAGAACGACAGTACCCAGAAGATACTTAATGGAGATCAGGGAATCATTGGATAGAATGAATAAAAATCAAGAAATGCAAGGACTAAAACTAAATTAAATTGCAACAGAGCTGAACAAACTCAAGAAAACGTACTTAGAAGTAACAGCAATAAGCAGGGCATGGTGGCTCATGTTTAATCCCAGCACGTTGGGAGGTGGAGGTGAGAGGATTGCTTGAGCTCAGGGGTTTGAGACCAGCCTGGGCAGCTTGGCAAGACCTTGTCTCTACAATAAATCAAAAAATTAGCTGAGTATGGTGGCACACGCCTGTAGTTCCATCTACTTGGGAGGCTGAGGTGGAAGGATCACCTGAATCCAGCAGGTCAACACTGCAGTGGCCATGAGTGTGCCACTGCATTCCAGCCTGGGTGTCAGAGTGAGACTCCAATTCAAAAAAAAAAAAAAAAAACTCCATCCAAGAAATAAAAAAATTGACAAGCGTGGGGAGCAGAATTGAACAAGCAGAAGAAAGAATCTCAGAGCTGGAAGACCAAAATATGGAATTAACCCAATCCATTAAAAATACAGAAGGAAAGAAAAACTTAAGGAGAGACTCCCCAAGAGATGTGTAATTTTATCAAGAAACCAAACCCACATCTGATCAGAATACCTGAAATAGAAAGAGAAACAGAAAACACCCTGGAACAAAAATTCCACGAGGTCATTCAAGAAAACTTCCCTTATCTGGCCAGAGAGATGAGTATACAAGCGCAAGAGATTCAGAAAACCCCTGCAAGACATCTTATGAGAAGACTAACTTCTAGACACATAGTAATTTGCCTACACAAAGTAAGTATGAAAGAAAAAAATCCTAAAGGCAGCAGTGGGAAAAGGTCAGACTATCTACTGGGGGAGATCAATCAGAGTTGCTGCATATTTAATCTGCAGAAACACTATAGACCAGAAGAAATTGGACCCTAATATTTAATGCTCTCAAAGTTAAACAATTTCAACCAAGAATTTCCTACCCAACTAAGCTAAGCTTCATCAGTGATGGAGAATTAAAATCCTTTCCAGGCATCCAATCCCTGAGAGTATGCTGCTTTGAGACCAGCTCTACAGGAGATGCTTTAAAAGGTGCTCTGCACACAAGAAAAAAATAAAAGAAAGACCATATGCTTCACAAGATGACAAATGCAGAAATAACAGAACAGCCAGCACACCCACAAAAATGAAAACCCACATACAGGAATGCAAAAGCTAAGTGAAAACAAAACAGCCTTTTAAAAGCATTATAACAGGGACAAACTCATATTTCAATAATCAGCCTGAATGTGAATGGACTAAATGCACTACTGAAAAGACATCAAATGGAAAACGATTTTTTTTAATGACCCAGTAATTTCCTGTCTCTACAAACTCATCTCACCACAAAGGCCACCCACAGACTCAAAGTTAAAGGATGGAGAACAAATTTTCAGGTGAATGGATCACAAAAGAAGGCAGGAGTCACAATCTTAATATCAGACAAAACCTTTAAGCTAGATAATGATAAAAGGTTCACTAGATAATGATAAAAGGCTCAATCCATCAACAAGAAATATCCACCATAAACATATATGCACCCAACACCGTAGCACCAGATTTTATAAAGCAAATTTTATAAGCTACTAAGTAAACTAAAAAAAGATAAAGACTAACACTGTCATACTGGGATCTTTTTTTTTTTAATTGGAGTCTCACTCTGTCGCCCAGACTGGAGTGCAGTGGCTGCTCCTGGCCACCGCAGCCTTGACCTACTGGGCTCCAGCAATCTTTCTGCCTCAGCCTTCCAAGTAGCTGGAATTACAGGCGCACGCTACCACGCCCGGCTGATTTTTTGATTTATTGTAGAGATGAGGTCTCGCCAAGTTGCCCAGGCGGGTCTCGAACCCGCGGGCTCAGGCAATCCACTCACCTCAGCCTCCCAAAGGCGCGGGATTACAGGCTGAGCCACCGAGCCCAGCTATAGCTGGGGTCTTAAATACCCCACTAACAACCCCAGAAAGATCATCGTGGCAAAAAATCAACAAAGAGATCTGGAACCTTGCACTTGACACTTAACCAAATGGACTTAGTAGATGCCCACAAAACACCCCAAAACCACAAAATATATATTCTACTCATCACCACATGGAACATGCTCCGAGATTACCCACATCCTTGGCCACAAATCAAGCATAAACAAATTTCACCAGACTGAAATACTGCCGTGCACCACAGTGAAACAGAAATAAATATCACCACCAACAAAATTCCCCTAAAACCCACAAAGACATGGACACTAAACAGCACAATGCTGAACAACTCCTGGATCAACACAGACATCAAAAGAGAAATTAAAAGAAACATATTACTAAAACCTCTGAGGTGCCATGAAAACAGTACTAAGAGGAGAATTTATATCTCTATGAACGCACATCAAAAAAATAAAGAGCAAGTTAATAGCCTGACAAATCAGCTAAGGGAGATAAAAAGGCAAGACCACCAAAACCCTAACTTCAGCAGAAGAATCCAGATCACCAAAGTAAAAGTCCAAGTACAGGACATAGAAGACAAAAATACCATGGAAAAAAACCAAACAAAAAGCTGGTTCTTTGAAAGGATAAACAAGCTTGATGGATTCCTAGCAAGAATGACCAAGAAAAAGCCCAAATAAACATAACAAGAAATGCAAAAGATCAAGTCACAACTGACCCCAAAGGAATACAAATGATTACCAGAGATGACTGTGTACATTTGTATGGAAACAAACTCGGTTATGTAAATGAAATTGAGATCTCTCGGTAATCACACAACCTCCCAAGGTTGAAACAAGAAGAAATTGAGATCCTAAATAGACCAATGACAAACCAGGAAATTGACTCTGTCATGAGAAAACTACCTACCAAAAAAAAAAATCCTGGACCAGATGGATTTCCAGTGGAATTCTACAAAACATACAAGGAGGAACTAATACCAATCCTACTGACTATATTCTAGGCAATCAAGAAAGACAGAACTCTCCCCAAATCATTTTATGATGTTAACATCACAGCAATACCCAAACTGTGTGAAGATCCAACAAAGACAGAACTACAGGCCAATATCCCTGATGAACATAGATGCAAAAATTCTCAACAAGATTCTGACAAATCAGATCCAACAACACATCTCAAAAATCATTCACCATGACTAAGTAGGCTTTATCCCTGAGATGCAGGGCTGGTTCAACATCGGCAAGGCCATAAATATAATTAAATATGTCAACAGATGTAAAAACAAGAACCTCAGGATTATATCATTAGATATAGAAAAAATTTTCAATAAAGTCCAGCATCCCTTCTTGATAAAAACTCTTGAACACCTAGGTATAGAGGGAACAAATCTCAAAATAGTAAGAGCCATCTATGACAAACCCATAGCCAACATATTAATGAACAGAAATTGGAAGCATTTCCCTGAAAACTGGAATAACACAAGGCTACCTACTCTCACCCCTTCTGTTCAACATAGTGTTGGAAGTCCTAGCTAGAGCAATCAGACAAAAGAAGGAAATCAGGAGTATCCAAATAGGGAAAGAAGTCAAGTTACCTTTCCCTACTGATGATATGATCCTATACCTCAAACATCCCAGAGAATCTGTCAAAACCTCCTTGCACTGATAATGGACTTTGGCAAAGTTTCAGGGTACAAAATAAACATGCAAAAGATAGTCACATTCTGATAAACCACCAACAAATAGGTAGAGAATCAAATGAAAAGCACAATCCCATTCACAATAGCCACACAAAAAAATGAAATACCTTGGCATCTTCCTAACCAAAGAAGTCAAAGATCTTTACAACAAAAACTACAAAACACTGCTCAAACATGACATAAACAAATAGAAAAATATTCCATGTTCATGGATTGAAAGAATATAAATTGTTCAGATATCCAACCTATCAAAGGCATTCTACAGATTCAATGCAATACCCATTAAATTATCAGCATCATTCTTCTCAGACCTGGAAACAACAAAACAGAAATTCATATGGCAACATAAATGACCACAAGTAGCAAAAACAATCCTTAGGAAAAGAAACAAAGTGGAAGGTATCACACTTCCAGACTTTAAACTTTATTATAAGGCTACAATAATCAAAACAGCCTGCTATTGGTACAAGAACAGGCATATAGACCAATGGAACAGGATAGAGATTCTGGAAGCAAAACCTCAATTTCTTAACCAATTCGTGTGTGGCAAAGTCTCCAACAAAAACCACTGGGGAGAGGAGAATCTATTCAATAAATAGTATTGGAAAAACTGGCTGACCACATGCAGAAGAATGAAACAGGACCCCTACCTATCACGTACACAAAAATCAACTGCAAATGGCACAAACATAAAGCCTCAAACATTAAGAATCTTAGAAAATGCAGGAGACCCCCTTATGGAAATTGGAAGAGGCAAACAATTCCTGATCAAAAGCCCATACCATAAGAGATAAGATTGACAAGTGGGACCTTATCAAACTGAAAAGCTTCTGCAAAGCAAAGGAAACCATCAAGAGAGCAGGGAGACAGCCCACAGAATGGGAAGAAATATTTTCTAACTGCATATCTGACAAAAACCTAATATCCAGGATCTACAAGGAACTCAAACGTTCTGAAAGGAAAAAAACAGCCCCATTAAAAAGTGGGCAACGTCAAAAAAGGACTGGATTAAAAAAATGTACATATACATGATGAAATATTATGTAGCCATAAAGAAAAACAAAATCATGAACTTCACAGCAACTTGGATGGAATTAGAATCTATAATACTGAGTGATCTTTCACAGAAACAAAGAATTGAGTATCACATGATCTCACTCATAAGCAGACCTTGAACAATTATAATACTAAAAGAAAACGATTGTCAGTAGTGGGAAACTGCCAGGAGGGGTATGGAGAAGCAGGATTGGCAGTAGTGGGAATCAGCCTGGGGAAGGGGGGGCACACCTCATCAACAAGAGTACCTGCATAATGAACATTTGTATACTTAACCCTGAATTGTACTCCACATCTTTAAAATTAAAAGTTTAAAAATAGGCCAAGCTCGGTGGCTCAGCCTGTAATCCCAGCACTTTGGGAGGCCGAGGCAAGTGGATTGCCTGAGCCCGCGGGTTCGAGACCCGCCTGGGCAACTTGGCGAGACCTCATCTCTACAATAAATAAAAAACCTAGCCGGGTGTGGTAGTGCGCACCTGTAATTCCGGTTACTCGGAAGGCTGAGGTGGAAGGATCACTGGAGCCCAGCAGGTCAAGGCTGCGGTGGCTGGGAGTGGCCACTGCACTCCACTCTGGGCGACAGAGTGAGACTCCAACTAAAAAAAAAAAAAGTTTAAAAGTAAATAAAAAGTGGACAAAAGACATGAATAGACACTTCTCAAAAGAAGACATGAGCAGCCAACAGACACACGAAAAAATGCTTAGCCTCACTAATCATCAGAGAAATGCAAATCCACATTGAGATACGACCTAACTCCAGTAGAGTGGCCATCATTAATAAAACAAAAAATATGCTGGCAAGGATGTAGAGAAAAGGGAACACTTCTACACTGTTGGTGGGAATGCAAACTTCTGGGAATATACCTGGAGGAACTTAAATCACTGTACAAAAAAAGATACCTGCACATGCATGTTTATTCAGCACTATCTACAATAGCAAAAACATGGAACCAACCATGCTGCCCCATCAGAACTGGACTGGTTTTTAAAAAGTGGTACATATACACAATGGACTATTAGACAGCCATAAAGCAGAACAAAATTGTGGACTTTGCGGCAACTGGATGAATTTAGAGTCTACAATACTCAGTGATTTATCACAGAAACAAAGAACTGAGTACCACATGTTCTCACTCATAAGTGGACCCTGAACATTTACCATAATACTGTAAGAAAGGGATTGGCAGTAGCCAGAAATTGCCCGGGGGAGGTACGTAACATCAATAAGGGTACCTGATCTCAAACCAGGCAAACTGGGGACCAAAAGGAGGTCCAAACTTTACCTGTACAATGACCACTTGTATACTTAATCCTGAGTTGTACCCCACATCTTTAAAATTTTTTTGAAAGTTTGAGAAATTTGCATGAAGGGCATCCAGAGGTTCTTACATAATCTTTCAAGTTTTTTGTAAGTCTGAAAGTCTCATTCCACTGTGATGCCAGGAATGGAAGAATTCATGAGTGATTTGGAGCAAGGACACAATGTCAGGCTTAACATCTCCAACCATATTGTATGACAGAGAAATTAACTTTTATCTTGTTTTATCCACTTTCATTTGGGGGCAGTTTTAATATTTACTCAAAACAAAATTTAATCTTAAGTGGTACACCTAGGTTGTAATATATAAAGAGTAAGGACAGTCAGTATACTCTCCTGTGTTCTCTTAACTCAAAACCAAAGTTCTGTAGAGAATAGACTTTTTTCATGTATATTGCCATGTACTTATTCCATACTCTATTAAAATGATATACATGCAAGGTACACACATTTTTTTCCTGCCATATCTGTGATCTTTCTGAATGCAATGATAGAAAATGCTAAACTATTGTTGAATGGCTATGTGAAGTTCCACTTCTGGATGGTAGGGTGGGAGCTCTGTGAACTCATTTCCTAGAAAAACAACTAAAGCTGGCAAAATACACTGAAAAAAACAAACCTAACTACTTTAAGCCTAAAAAAAGTCCACAGAGTATAAAGCAAATGAAATATTTATCAAGAAGCTCTGCTAAAAGTTTATAGGAGCAGTAAGAATGTATGGCATTAAGACACAATTTCTCCCTCTTCCTCTTCATAGCTTAGTTTGATAGAAACTTCACTCTGGGTTGGATGTGGCCAACAAGATGGGAATTCAGCTCTGAAACACAGTTTATCATATGTCAGCAGCATTTCTTGTCCTCACTAACTCTCAGTTGAAGAAGCTGGATTCCTGGTGAATGTAGATGAGAGCTTTGGGGCTCCTTTGCCTCACCCAGTCCCACCCATAAGTTGTAAGCTCTATAAAGGCACTGAGAGCTTGCTTGTATCCACAACAGGAGAAATAAGTTAGTTACCACTCAACTCATTGCCCACAAATTTAGTTCAGAGAACTCTCTCCAAATGAATGGGCTTTATTTGAAACAGTTGAAAATAAATAGCTTCCCTTAATTAAAAACAACATAAGACATAGGCCATCTTGTTCATCAAAGAGTTCCACTGAAATAGGCAGCTAAGGAGCCCAATTGAAATCAAAACAATCCTCAGACTGGCCTCAAAAGTAGCCCAAATTAGCCAGATATGGTGGTGCACACCTGTACTCCCAGCTACTTGGGAGGCTGTGGTGGAATGATTTCTTAGGCCTAAGTCAAGGCTTCAGTGACCTATGATTTTGCCACTGCACTCCAGCCTGAGTGACAGGGTGAGACTCCATCAAAAAGCAAAACAAAACTAGCCCTGCCTAAATTTACTTATATCACACTGCTTAGCAATTTGTGCTCTAAGGGATTGTTGAAAACAGTGGAGCAATCAGCCAGACGCTAATGGAGCCCAATGGGATAGAAATAATAACTAATGTGGCAGACATTTTAACTGTGATATCATGGAAAGATAGTCAAAGAGATTCCTGTTTGCCATACTAGGGCGATTTCATATGTCCAAGATTGCACACTCCGAGGAGTAACACCAACACTGCAAGGGGAAAGGGAATTAGATTTCATTAAAATAGCCTAGCCAACACACAAAACAACCCAGAAAACAATAAAATCAAGCTCTGAAGTTGGGTTAAAGGAATCAGTGTCCAGAGTTGCTACAGTATATTACCTAATATGTCCACTTACCAACAAGAAATTAAATGAAAAGAAACAAATTGGAGTTATACACCAGAAAAAAAACAGGCAATGGAAATTCCCTGGGAGAAGGATCAGATGTCAGAGTTAACGGACAAAAAGCCAAGCTAACCATTATAAATATACTTAAAGAAGTAGAGGAAAACATAAGGATGTTTCATCAAATAAATATCAATAAAGAGAAGTCATAAAATGAAGCAAATGAAAATTCTGGAGCTGAAGATTACAATAAGATTTTTAAAATTCATTGGAAGAACTAAATAGATTTTAACTGGCAGAAGACTTAGAAAGCTTGAGGATAGACCAATAGATGCAATCTCAATTATAATGTCCCACTAGAAAGTAGAAGGAAGAAAAATGAACAGAGCATCAGAGAAATTTAAGACACTTTCAAGTGTACCAACATACATGTAATGAAAGTACAAGATAGAAAGGAGAAAGAAATGAGCACAAAAATATTCAAAGTAATAACAGCTAAAACATCCCAAATTTGTTGAGGGAAAAAAAGTTAAATAACACACAAACATCTCCACATACCCCAAGCAGAATGAACGCAAAGACACCCACAAACAGAGAAATCATGTAAGAATGCTAAAACTCAAAGGGAAAACTTGAAAACTGTAAGAGAAAAACAGCAAATCACTTAGAAGAGAACCACAGTAGATTAACAGCAGACTTATCAGAAACAGTGAGGGCAGTGGGATATGTTCAAAGTGCTTAAAGGACAAAAATTTTTGAAAAAATGAAGGCAAAAGTCATCTTTAAATAAATAACAGAATTTGTTCCTAGCACATCCACCTTATAAAAAATTGGAAAGAAACTTCTCCAAGCTGAAAATAAGCAAATGTGCAGACAATATGATTCTATATATTCTATATCTGTCAAAAGGCTCCTCAGACTGATAATTGACTTTGGTAAAGTATTAGGGTATGAAATAAATGTGCAAAAGATAATGTCATTTCTATATCCAGCAACAACCAGAGTGCCAAATGAAAAGCACAATCCCATTCACAATAATCACATACACAAAATACATCTTTATAGCCAGAGAAGTAAAAGGCCTTTACAACAAGATCTATAAAATGCTGTTCAAAGAAATCAAAGATGACACAAACAAATGGAAAAACATTCCATGCTCACGAATTGTAAGAATCAATATTATCAAGATGTCCATCCTACTCAATGCAAACTACAGATTCAATGTGGTACTCATCAAATTGCCAATATTCTTCTCAGACATAGAAATAATACAGAAATTCATATGGAAACAAAAAAAAAAGAGTATGAACAGCCAAAACAATCTTCAGCAAAAGACACAAAGCAAGAAGTATCACACTTCCAGATTTTAAACTTTACTATAAGGCTACAATAATCAAAGCAGCCTGGTACTGGTACAAGAATAGGCATATAGACTGAATGAACAGGACAGAGATTCTGGAAGCAAAAACCCAATCTCTCAACCAACTCATCTTTGACAAACCCCTCAATAACAACCACTGGGGAGAGGAGACCTTATTTAGCAAATGATGCTGGAAAAACTGGTTGACCACATGCAGAAGAACGAAACAGGGCCCCTCCCTATCATCATATGCAAAAATCAACTCTAAATGGATCAAATACCTAAAGAGAAAGCCTCAAACTGTAAGAATCTTGGAAGAAAATGCAGAAAATACCCTATACACATTGGACTAGGCAACTAATTATTGATCAAATCCCCAAAAGTATATGCCATAAAAGATAAGATAGACAAGTGGGACCTCATTAGACTGAAAAGTTTTTGCACAGCAAAATAAATCATCAAGAGAATGGAGAGAGAACAGAATGGGAAAAGATATTTGCTAATTGTGTATCTGACAAAGGCCTAATATCCAGGATCTACAAGGAACTCAAATGAGCTGAAAGGGGGGGAAAAAAAAAAGGCCTATTAATAAGTGGGCAAAAGCCAGGCTCAGTGGCTCAGCCCGTAATCCCGCACCTTTGGGAGGCTGAGGTGAGTGGATTGCCTGAGCCCACGGGTTCAAGACCTGCCTGGGCAGACGAGACCTCATCTTTACAATAAAAATCAAAAAATTAGCCGGGTGTGGTAGCACACACCTGTAATTCTGGCTACTCGGAAGGCTGAGGTGGAAGGATCACCGGAGCCCAGCAGGTCGAGGCTGCGGTGGCCAGGAGTGGCCACTGCACTCCAGTCTGGGTGACAGAGTGAGACTCCAAGTAAAAAAAAAAAAAAGTGGGCAAAAGACATGAATAGACACTTCTCAAAAGAAGACATATAAGCAGCCAACAGATACATGAAAAAATGCTCGGCCTCACTAACATCAGAGAAATGCAAATCAAAACTACACTTAGATACCACCTTACCCCAGTAATGATGCTCATTATTAATAAAAAAAAAACAATAGATGCTGATGCAGATGTGGAAAAAAGAGGATGCTTCTACACTGTTGGCAAGAGTGCAAACTAGTCCAACCTCTATGGAAAATAGTGTGGTAATATCTAGAGGAATTAGAAATTGGCCTTCCATATGATCCAGCAATCTTCCTTCTGGGAATATACCTGGGGGAATACTAATTGTTATACAAAAGAGACAGCTGCACACACATGTGTGCCATACTATTCACAATAGCAAAAACTTGGAACCAGTCCTTCTGCCATAGAAAGTAGAATGGATAAAGAAAATGTGGTACATAAGAGTTCCAGTAAGATGGCGATGGCACAGGTGGGACTGTAAGATTCTCCAAAAGTGAGTTCCCATAAAGACTCTTTCTTTCTTCACCCCCCTCCCCCCGTCCACCACCAGTGGCACCAGTCCGAGACCTGGAGACCCTGGGCCCACACACGGCCAGCTACCATGACCCCTCTGCAGCTGCTGTTCCACCCCATGTGGCTCTGGGCCTGCCCGAGTGGAGCTCCCAGCTCCCTCCCCAGCTACACCATCTTACCTGGCCCCAAGCCACCCACCACTGCCTGCAGAGGCCCTTGGATACCACCTTGTGGAGATCTGGGTTCCCTTGCTGGCTACACTGATCTGCCTGGCACTCAGCCACTGCCAGCTCACTCCCTGGCTGGGTGCCCAGCCCAGTCTTGGGCCATGGCAGCCCAGGGAGGCCCTCCACGCCCACCCCTCAGAACTACAGGCTCGATTCCCTCCTGGGGCACCCCAGAAGGCCCAAGGCCACTGCTGCCAATACAGGCCCCCAGCACCTGTGCCTCTGGGCTCTGCGCCACCACCCAGGCTGAAGCACCCAAAACCATGACCAGTGCTCAACCCTCAGAGTTCTGGGCCCCCACCCTGAGTTCCAGGTCCCTGCCCAGCCTCACCTCAAGCCACCGTTGCTCAGGGAGGCTCTAGGTGCCCATCCCTCAGATCCCAGCTCCATTCCTAGCTGAAGTGCCCTGTGGGGGGGCCAAAGCCGCTGCCACCACAGCCACCTGCCCTGTCCACAGACCGGATGAGTGAAGAGAAAGGATGAGTGGAGAGAAAGGATTGGCAAAAGAGGAGCCACCCACTGCAGCCCTTTTCCAGGCAGAGATTTGCATTGCCCTGCCCATCTATGAGCAGTGTCCACCTTGGTTTCTAAGATTACCTTGCCAAACAGGAGACAAAAGCCCCCCCCTACACTGAATCAGACACAGGCAACTCAATCCTGTGGCCAACCTCTCAAGCAGCAAGCCAAGGGAACCAACCCAACCTAGGAGTAAGTCTATCTGCCTGCAAAGGGGAGAGTCTAGAGATCAGAGCTGAAGAGACTTTAGACACTCAGGAAAGACTCCAGAGCTAGTCTGGTTTCTTATTTTGATTTTTTATTTTATTGTTTTGACTGTTTGTTTTGCTCACTTTTGTTTGCTTTTTGAGTTTGACTACTTGTTTGTATTGGGGGAAAGAGGCATGAATTTATTGGACTGTCTTTGTGTGATTACCAGTATGTTTTAGGGAATCTTGTTTGTTTGTTTTTTACTCTTTTCTGGACTTCTGTTTCTTTTCATTCATTAGTTGGTATGTATGTCTGTTTTCCCTCTTACTCTTCTCTCTCCAACTTCCTCTTGACCCCCAATTCTTCCATTATTTTCCTTTTTCTTGCTTCCTTTGGTTTGAGGGAGCAAACCTAAACCCCACTGCATGGACAGATTGTAAGGCAGTGGGAAGTGGGTTCCAATGTGCCCATACACCTGTTGGTGGATACTGGGATCTGCAGATAGATTCTGAATCACAGCTTCCCCCTCAATTAAATCTCAAAACTGCAATAAGTACAGCCCCAACCTACAATCCAGCCTCAAAAGTGAACAAAGGCAGAGGACGCTCATAAGGAAGAACAGGAGACTGAACAAAAAGAAGTAAAAGGAACCCCACATTCCCTGAAAAACAGAATTAAAGAAGGGGAGGGAAAGGGGGAGAGAGAAATCTACACAAATGAAGAAAAACCAAAAGAAGAATATGAGTCTCTCACAGACCTCTGGGAGGACAGACACTGAGAAAACTGACTTTGGAATGCAAACAATGAAGAGCCCCCAGAATGACTGGTCTCAAACTACAAACCCAGATATCAAGACATTAATGGAGAGATTAAAAAGAATTGAGGAGAGACAAGAGGAAACTAGGAAGGAGTTGATAACTAAGATAACAGTAGTAAAGAATACTGTAAATGAAATAAATATCAAACTGATACGCATGGAAACCAGAATTAGCCAAGCAGAAGAATCTCAGAACTTGAGGACCAAAATATAGAACTAACCCAAACTGTCAAAAACATAGAAAAGAAGCTTTAAAAGACAGAACAAAACCTTCAAGAGATGACCAATTATTTCAAAAGACTGAGCCTAAGAGTAATTGGACTTCCTGAGGCAGAAAGAGAGATACAGTCCACCCTGGAACAAACATTCCATTAGATTATTCAAGAAAATTTCCCTCATCTCATCAGTGATGTGAAAATTCAAACACAAGAGATCCAGAGAACCCCTGCAAGACAAGAAATGAGAAGACCAACTCCCAGGCACAATAATTCACTTAAACAAAGTAGGCATAAAAGGAAAAATCCTAAAGACAGCAAGAGAAAAAGGTCAGATTACCTACCATGGAAGACCAATTAGAATAGCAGCAGATTTATCTACAGAAACCCTTCAGGCAAGGAGAGCTTGGAGCCCTATCTTCAAAATTCTAAAAGATAAACAATTTCAACCAAGAATAACCTACCCAGCCAAGCTAAACTTCATCAGTGAGGGAGAATTAAAATCTTTCCCAGATATCCAATCCCTAAGAACTTAACACTGCCACCAGACCACCTCTACAAGAAACAATTAAGAAAGTATTAAACACAGAAGAAAAGGAAAAAAGAACAACATTCTTCCCAAGAGTACAGGAAAAATATTAAAAACACACAAGAACCAACCCCAAAACCAAAAGAAAGACAACAAACAAACAGGAACAACAACTCTATAAGAACCTTATGATAGGGATCAACTCTCACATTTCAATAATTAGCCTGAATGTGAATGGACTAAATGCACCACTAAAAAGATATAGAAAGGCAAAATGGATAAAATATCACCAGGCAACAATATATTTCCTTCAAGAGACTCATCTCACTAGAAAGGACACTCACAGACTCAAAGTAAGAGGATGGGAAACAAATTTTCAGGTGAACGGAACAAAAAAGAAAGGAGGAGTCATGATCTTAATCTCAGACAAAATACCCTGTAAGCTATCAAAAATTTGAAAAGATACCGAAGGCCACTGCATAATGATAAAAGTTTCAACCCATCAACAAGAAATATCTATTCTAAATATATAAGCACCCAACATAGGAGTGCCAACTTTCATAAAGCAGTTTCTAAGTAAACTCAAAATAGATATTAACTTTAACACTATCATAGCTGGGACTTTAATACCCCAACCCTAGACAGATCATCAGGACAAAAAATCAGTAATGAGATCCCGAACCTCAATATGACTCTTGACCACATGGACTTAATTGATACCTACAGAACACTCCCCCAATGACCACAGTATATACATTCTATTCATCACCACATGGAATGTACTCTAAGATCAACCACATACTTGGTCATAAATCAAGCATAAGCAAATTTCAAAAGATCGAATTTTTTCCATGCACCTTCTTGGACCACAGTGGAATAAAAATAAGCATCAACACCAACAAGGCTCCCCCCAAACTCACAATGACATGGACGCTAAATAGCATGATGCTAAACAATTCCTGGGTCAATGATGAAATTGAAACAGAGATTAAAAGATACCTGGAAACAAATGAAAATGAAAAAACACCTTACCAAAATCCCTGGAATGTCATGAAAGCTGTAGTAAAAGGGGAATTCATATCTCTACAAACACACATGAAGAAAATGGAAGGATCACAAATTAACAGCCTAACAAGTCACCTAAGGAAGCTG
>NW_007251852.1:113740-114925 GCF_000164805.1 Carlito syrichta
CAAAAAGCTGGTTCTTTGAAAGGATAAACAAGATTGATGGTCCCATAGCTAGACTGACCAAGAAAAAAAGAGAAAAAGCCCAAATAAACACAATCAGACACACAAAAGATGAAGTCACATCTGATCCTGGAGAAATACAAAGGATCATTAGAAACTACTATGTACACTTGTATGGAAACAAACTTGAAAACCTTAAGGAAATGGAGGACTTTCTGACATCACACAACCTGCCTAGGTTGAAACAAGAAAAAATTGGGACCCTAAATAGCCCAATAACAATCAAGGAATTGACTATATAATAAGAAAACTACCTATTAAAAAAAGCCCTGGACCAGATGGCTTTCCAGCAGCATTCTATAAGACATTTAAGGAGTAGCTGATACCAATCCTACTGAAAGTATTCCAGGTGATTGAGAAAGATGGAACTCTCCCCAAATCATTCTATGAAGCTACCATCACTTTGATACCCAAGCCAGGTAAAGACCCAACAAAGAAAGAGAACTACAGACCAATATCTTTGATGAACATAGATGCCAAAATTCTCAACAAGATCCTAGCAAACCGGATTCAACCACACATCTCAAAAATCATCCATCATGACCAAGTAGGCTTCATCCCTGGGATGCAAGGCTGGTTCAACATTTACAAGACCATAAATGTAATTATATACATCAACAGACATCAAAGCAAAAACCACATGATTATATCATTAGATGCAGAAAAAGCTTTTGATAAAATCCAGCTGCCCTTCTTGATAAAAACCCTCGAACATCTAGGCATACATGGAATATACCTCAAAATAGTAAAAGCCATCTACAAGAAACCCACAGCCAGCATACTCCTAAACAAACAAAAATTGGAACCATTTCCCCCTGAAAACAGGAACAAGACAACGATGCCCACTCTCACCCCTCCTGTTCAATATAGTATTGGAAGTCCTGGCCCAATCAGAAAAGAGAAGGAAATCAGGGGTATCCAAATAGGAAAAGGGGAAGTCAAGCTATCTCTCTTTGTAGACAACATGATTGTGTACCTTGAAAACCCAAGAGAATCTGTCAAAAGCCTTCTTGCACTGATAAAGGACTTTGGCAAAGTATTAGGGTATAAAATAAATGTGCAAAAGACAACTGCATTTCTTTACACCAATAATAAACTGCAAACAGAAACCCAAATAAAAAGCACAAT
>NW_007251852.1:115119-180499 GCF_000164805.1 Carlito syrichta
TCAACATTGTGAAGATGTCCATCTTACCTAAGGCAATCTACAGATTTAATGCAATACCCATCAAATTACCAGCAACATTCTTCTCAGATCTAGAAAAAACAATACAGGAATTCATATGGAAACACAAACGACCAAGAATAGCTAGAACAATCCTCAGGGAAAAAAAAAAAGCAGGAGGTGTCACAATCAATACCAGACTTTAAACTTTACTATAAAGCTGCAATAATCAAAACAGAACAGGCATATAGACCAATGGAATAGAATTGAGATTCCAGAAGCAAAACCCCAATTTCTCAACCAACTCATCTTCGACAAAACTTCCACCACCCACCACTGGGGAGAGGAGAACCTATTCAGTAAATGGTGCTGGGAAAACAGACTGACCACATGCAGAAGATTCAAACAAGATCCCTATCTATGCCCATACACAAAAAATTAACTCTAAATGGATCAGAGACCTAAATGTAAAACCTCAAACCATAAGAACTTTAGAAAATGCAGGAAGCACCCTTATGGAAGTTGGAACTGGCATCTAATTCCTGAGCAAAACCCAAAATGCAGGGTCCATAAGAGATAAGATAGACAAGTGGGACCTCATCAAACTGAGAAGCTTCTGCAAAGCCAAAGAAACCATCAAGAGAGCAGGGAGACAGCCTACAGACTGGGAAAAAGTATTTGCTAACTCCATGTCTGACAAAGGCCTAACATCTAGGATCTACAAGGAACTCAAATGCCATTTTTCTCAAAAGAAAAAACCAAACAACCCCATTGCAAAGTGAGCAAAAGATATGAACACACACTTCTCAAAAGAAGATATACGAACAGCCAACAGATACATGAAGAAATGTTCAACCTCACTAGTCATTAAGGAGATGCAAATTAAAACTATACTGAGATACCACCTAACTCCAGTCAGAATGGCCATTATCAAAAATAACAGCTGCTGGAGAGGATGTGGTGAAAAGAGAACACTTCTACACTGTTGGTGGGAGTGTAAACTAGTGCAGCCTCTGTGGAAATCAGTGGGGCAATTCCTAAAAGCTCTCAAAATCGACCTTCCATATGACCCCCAATGCCCCTACTGGGAATATACTCTGAAGAACTCAAATCACTCTATCAAAATGATGCCTTCACATGAATGTTTATTGCAGCATTGTTCACAATAGCAAGATCATGGAACCAACCATGCTGTCCATCAAAAGAGGACTGGATTTTAAAAACATGGCACATATACACAATGGAATATTACACAGCCATAAAAATGAATAAAATCATGATTTTGCAGCAACCTGGATGGAATTGGAGTTTATAATACTGAGTGATCTCTCACAGAAACAAAGATCTGAGTATCACATGTTCTCACTCATAAGTGGACTTGAACAGCTATCATAATACTGTAAGAAAAGGATTGACAGTGGCGGGAAACTATGGGGGGGCAAGGAGGGGAAGGGAGGTGGGATTAACGGTAGTCAATATCTGTCTGGGGATGGGGGGGCACACCTCATCAACAGGGGTACCTGCACAATGCATATTTGTATACCTAACCCTTAACTGTACCCCACAATTTTAAAATAAAAAATGTTTAAAAAAAAAAGAAAATGTGGTACATATGCACAATGGAATATTATACAGTCATAAAGGATCAGATCATGGACTTTGCAGCAAATTGGATGAAGTTGGAGACCATCATTCTTAGTGATCTATTCCAGAAACAACTTAATACATGTTCTCACTCATAAATGAGACCTGAACATTAATCACAATAGCACAAGGGAGGGATCAGTAATTGTGGGACTCTGCCAAGGGAGAGAGGGAAGGGGAAGCATGTAACAACATATAGCATACCTGGTCATAAACCAGGTGAAGTGAGGACACTTCAGAGGCCCAAACTTCACCTGCACATATATTACTTATGTACCTAATCCTGACTTGTACCTCACATCTTTATAATAAATTTTTTAAAAAGAACCTGCACTCACGTTTATAGCTGTGCTATTCATAGTAGCAAAAACACAGAACCAATCCTACTGTCCATCCAAAGTGGCCTAGATAAAGAAAGAAAATGTGGTACATATACAAAATGGAGTACTATACAGTCATAAAGAAGAACAAAATCATGAACTTTGCAGCAAACTGGATGAAGTTGGAGACCATCATATTGAGTGATCTATCACAGAAATAAAGAGCTGAATACTGCGTGTTCTCACTTATAAGTGGGACTTGAACACTAATCACATTAGCACAAGGAAGGGATCAGCAATTGCTGGACACTCCAGGGGAGGAGGAGGGTACATAACAATACAAAAAGTACCTGGTCATAAACCAGGGGAAGTGAGGACCAGTTGGAAGTCCAAATTTCACCTGCATGCCACCAACTTGTGTAGCTAATCCCAACTGGTACTCTACATCTCTATAAGGAAATAAATTTTTTAAAGTTTTTAAAAGTAAGTCCACGTGGAAATTCAAAATTACATTAAAGATAAAAATATGTTTAAAATAAATATAAAAGGCAGCATAAATGCATATTTCTACATTCTTCTTTGAACGTATGTAAAAAGCAATTCTGCAATATAATATGTACACAATTGTATTGTTTTTCTATAATATACAGAAATATATTTGACAACAGCACCACTAATGAAGTGAATGAGAACAGAATTATAATGAAGTAAGAAAATGACATATGATGGTAACTAGAATTCACAAGAACAGAGAAAGAAGCAAAAGTAGTAAATAAGTTATGTACTTAAAAACTATGTAAATATATTTGCTCTATTTTCAGCATCCTTAATAGACATAAAACTATATAAAGTAAGTATAACAATATATTTTTTTATTTTGTAGCATAAATAGATGTAATATGTATAACAGCACAAAACGAGTAGAATAGAACATGAGTAACATCTACTGGGATCAATTTAATATAACTCTGAAGCTGATTCCAAGTTAAGATGTATATGGTAAGCCCTACAGTAACCATTAAGAAAATCAGCCCCCCAAACTGAATGAAGATATAATTAAAATGTGTGATTACAGAAAAATCAAGTAAACACAAAAGAAGGCAGAAATGAAAAGGCATAGTAAGGTATAAGATGTACAGAAAATAGCATGGCAAAAGTAAGTCATTTCTTATCAATAGTTACTTTAAATGTAAATGGATTAAACTTACCAAGCAAAAGATATGAATTGGTAGAATGGATAAAACAACAGTATTCAATGAAATCCTGCCTGTAGGGACTCACTCTTGATCTAAGGACATACATGGTTTGAGAGTGAAAGGATGGAAAAAGATATTTCACAAAAGTTGTAGTGAAAGAGAGAGGGTGTGGCTATACTAACAGACAAAATAGACTCCAAGTTAAAAATTGTCACAGGAGACAAAAGAAGGATCTTATATAATAAAAGGGTGAATTTACCAACAAGATATATCAATTACAAACATATGTACACCAAACATCTGAACCCCAAAATATATAAAACAAACACTGACAGAATTGAGGAAGAAATGTACATCAGTACAATTATATTAGGAGACTTATACAGCCTATTTGTAATAATGTACAGAAAAACTAGATAGAAGACTAATAAAACAGTAGAGGCCTTGGCTGGGTGTGGTGACTTATGCCAGTAACCCTAGTTACTAATTTAATTTCTGGAGGCTGAGACAGGAGGATTGCTCGAGCCCAGGAGTTAGAAACCAGCCTAGGCAACATAGTGAGACCCCATCTCTACAAAACATTAAAATAATTACCTGACCATGGTGGTTCACACCTGAAATCTCAGCTACCCAGGAGGCTAAGGCAGAAGGATCGCCTGAGCCCTGGAGGTTGAAGCTGTGGTAAGATGTGATCATGCCTGTGCACTTCAGTCTGGGCAACAAAGTAAGACCCTGACCTTAAAAAAAAAAAAAGGACTTGAAGCGATTGTGATTGGACCTAACACACATATACGTAACATTCCACCCAACAATTGCAGAGTACACATTTTCCTTAAGTGCGTGTGGATTATTATGTTAGTCCATAGAACAAGTTGCAATTTTAAAGGAAAAAACTAGAATTCTATAGCATAACTGTAAAGCCCATAAGTATGTGGAAATTAAACACATTTAAATAGCTAATTGGTCAAAGAAGAAATCAAAACAGAAATTAGAAAATATTTTGAGACAAATGAAAATGAAAACATACTAAATTTATGGGATGCAGCAAAAGCATTGCTAAGGGAATTTTTATAGCTGTTAATTTTTACATTAGAAGAAGAAATATTTCAAGTCAACAACCTAACTTTATACCCAAAGAAACTAGAAAAGAAGAACAAACTAAATAGTAGGTTAGTAGAAAGAAGGAAATAAAAAGATTAGAGCAGAGATTAGCAAAATAGAGAATAGGAAAATAATAGAGAAAATTAGTGAAAATAAGAGTTGGTCATTTGAAAAGATCAACAAAATGGACCGCCATTAGCTAGATTGACTAAGTGAGAAAGACTCGAATACCTATGATTAGAAATGAAATGAGATATTACTACTGATTTTACAGACATAAAAGGAATTTTAAGAGAATACTATTAACAATTATATGCCAATAAATTGAATAACCTAGATAAAAAGAAAAATTCCTAGAAACACACAACCTACCTAAGCTTAGTTACAAATAAATAGATCTGAATATACCTATAATCAGCAAGGAAACTGAATAGTCATCCAGCATCTCCCAGCAAGGAAAAGCCCAGGACTGGGTAGATTCACTGGTGAATTCTACCAAATGATTTAACAACTTTTTATTCTTTTTTAGTACTATAGGCATTTAAAGCTATAAACTTCTCATTAAACATCTGTTTAGCTGGTGGTTTTTCTTCTTTGAAAAAATTGCCAATGGCTGGTCTTTCTGCCATGGATCTTCCTTTTCTCTTTTCCTCGTTAATAAACTTTGTTTGAAAAACTTTATTAAAAATCTGATTAGCTGCTCCCAAAAATGTTGATAGTTTTTGACAAAATACATTTTAATTTATCTTATACTTTGTTCTTTGATCCATGGAGTACTTAGCAATGTGTCAATTAATTTTAAGACATTTTTGACTTTCCCAAATGTCCTTAGTTTTTTATTTCTAATTTAATTTCATCGTGATCAGGAAATATATTTAACATAACTTCATTTTTAAAATATATTAACATTTTCTTTATAGTCTAGTATATTGTTGAGAAAATGTTGTTTGATGAGTATGTATTTTACTGTTGGTTGGGTGTTTAATAAATATCAGCTAAGTCAAATTAGTTGACAGTGTTGTCTAAGTCTTCTATATCCCTTCTTTCTGTCTAGTTTTTATATTTATTGAGAATAGAGTGTTGAATTGTCTGTTTCTCCTTTCAGTTTTGTCATTTTTTATTTCATGTATGTGGTAGTCTGTTCTTGGGGGTATATAGCTCATAGTTGTTTTATTTCCCTAATGAATTCACCCTTTTATCATTAAATAATGTCCCTCTTTGTCTCTAATAACATTTTAAAAGTCTATTTTGTCTGATATTATTATAACCACTCCTCTTTTAATCACTATCTATATGATGTCTCTTTTTCCATCCTTTTATTTTCCATCTATTTTCAGCCTATTTTTAAAAAATAAATATATATCTTAGCTTTAAGAATCTAACTGAGATTATTACTAACAAATTAGCAATAGTATTTTAAAAACTTTGCTCTAGTATAGCTTCTTCCTCACCTTCATTTGTTACCATCTTATTACAAATGTGACAGAGATTACATCTTTATATCTTTGAGCCTAACAATACAATTATATAATTACAGCTTTATGCAGTTATCTTCAAATTATTTATGTAATGATCTTAATCAGTGTTCATTATTTCTTTGTGTGGATTTCAGTTACCATCCGGCGTCACTGCCTTTCAGCCCAGAGAACTTGAATATCTTTTGTTAGTAAAGGCTGCCAGCAACAAATGTTTTCAGTTTGTATCTGCAATTGTCTTTATTTCATCTATATTTTGAGAGATAATTTGCTGATTACAGCATTTTTAGTTTTTTCCTTTCCTTTTAGTATTGTAATTGTCGTTCCAATGTCTTCTGGTCTCTGTTGTTTATGAGGATCTCATCTATAAATGAGTCATTTTCTCTCGCTATTTTCAAGGTTTTCTTTTTGTTCTTGGCTTCTGACAATTTGCCTATGGTGTGGGTGTCTTTGAGATAGTCTGATTACATATTGATATCTGAGTTTATCTTACTTGGAATTTATTGAGATCCTTGTATACATAGATTTTTATTTGTGTCTGTCTGTGTAAGTGTAATCAACTTTTGGAAAAGTTTGGCCTTTATTTTTCAAACATTTTGCTTCTCTCTCTTCTTCTTTCTGATTCTCCTGTTATGCATATTTTGGTATGCTTGATGCTGTCCTGCACTTCTCTGAGGCTCTGTTCATTTGTATGCTCTTTTCCTTCTGTTCTTCAGACTGCATAATTGTATTGACCTATTTTCAGGTTCACTAATGTTTTCTTTTTCCAGCTCAAATATGCTGTTGAGATCCTTTAGTGAATTTTAAAATTTCAGTTACTATATTTTTCAACCCCAGAATTTCTCTTTGATTCTTTTTTTTTTTTTTTTTTTTTTTGAGTAATAATTTCGCTCTCTCTACTGTTATTCTCTGATTGATGCGACATTATTGTCGTGCTTTTCTTTAATTATTTACACATGGCACTAGTTCTTTTTTTTTTTTGAGTTGGAGTCTCACTCGGTCGCCCAGACTGGAGTGCAGTGGCCGCTCCCGACCCGCAGCCTCGCCTGCTGGGCTCCGGAGATCCTTCCGCCTCAGCCTTCCAAGTAGGGCACTAGATCTTAAACATGCTTCTGGGTCTTTGCTGAATCTAACATGTGTGTTCCCTCAGATAGTTGTCTACTAACTGCTTCATCCCTATCTCCTGTGAATGGGCTAAACTTTCCTGTACCCACACCTTTTGTTTTTATTGTTGTTGTTAAAAAGTGGACATTTTATATAATATATTGTGGCAACTCTGGAATCTGATCACACACCTCCCCCACCATCCACACCCTGGAGGTTACTGTCATTTCTATATTTTTGTCCTTCTTTCTTTCGTGTGTGTGTGTGTGTGTGTGTGTGTGTGTGTGTGTGTGTGTGTGTGTCTTTTAATTTTTAATTTTGAAGATGTGGGGAACAATTCAGGGTTAGGTGTACAAATGTTCGTTATGCAGGTACTCTTGTTGATGAGGTGTGCCCACCCCTACCCTGGCAGTTTCCTACTACTGCAATCCCACCCACCCCCCTCCCCTGACAGTTTCCAACTACTGCCCATCCCTTTCTTATAGTATTATGATAATTGTTCAAGGTCCACTTATGAATGAGAACATGTGGTACTCAGTTCTTTGTTTCTGTGATAGATCACTCAATATTATAGACTCTAAGTATATCTAAGTTGTGGCAAAGCTCATAATTTTGTCCTTTATGACTGCATAATATTCCATTGTGTATACATACCACCTTTTTTTTAATCCAGTCCTCTTTCAATGGGCATTGTTTTGGTTCCATGTTTTTGCTATTGTAAATAATGCTGCAATAAACATGCTTGTGCAGGTGTCTTTTTCATAGAGTGATTTGAGTTCCTCTGGGTATATTCCCAGTAGGGGAACTGTGGGGTCATATGGAAGGTTGATTTGTAGATCTTTTAAGAATTGCCAAACTGTTTTCCACAGAGGTTATACTAATTTACACTATCATCAGTAGTGTAGAAGTGCTCCCTTCCCCCCCATCCTCTCCAGCATCTGTTGTTTTTGAGTTATTGATACTGGCCATCCTGACTGGAGTTAGGTGGTATCTCAGTATGGCTTTAATTTGCATTTCTTTGATGACTAGTGAGGCTGAGCATTTTTTTCATGTATCTGTTGGCTGCTCGTATGTCTTCTTTTAAGAAGTGTCTACTCATATCTTTTGCCCACTTTGTAATGGGGCTGTTTTTTTTGTTTTGTTTTGTTTTGTTTTTGGCCCATTTGAGTTCCATGCAGATCTTAGATGGCAGGCCTTTGTCACATTTACAATTGGCAAATATTTTTTCCCAAACTGTGGGCTGTCTCCCCACTTTCTTGATGGTTTCTTTGGCTTTCCAGATGCTTATCAGTATGATTAGGTCCCACTTGTCTATCTTATCTCTTATGGCATGGGCTCTTGGGGTTTTGATCAGGAATTGGTTGCCAGTTCCAATTTCCATAAGAGTGTCTCCTGCATTTTCTAAGGTTCTTATAGTTTGAGGTATTACATTTAGGTCTTTGATCCATTTAGAGTTGATCCTTGTGTATGGTGTTAGGTAGGGGTCTTGTTTTAATCTTCTACATGTGGTCAGCCAGTTTTCCAGCACCATTTATTGAATAGATTCTCTCTCCCCAGTGATTGATGGTAGAGTTGGTTGAAGATGAGTTAGTTGAGAAATTGATGTTTTGCTTCTGGAATCTCTATCCTCTTCCATTGGTCTATATGCCTGTTCTTGTACAAATACCAGACTGTTTTGATTAGTGAGCTTAATAAAGTTTAAAGTCTTGGAGTGTGATATCTCCTGCTTTTTTGTTTGTTTGCTGAGGATTGTTTTGGCTATTCATGGTCATTTGTTTCCATATGAACTCCTGTATTGTCATTTCCAGATCTGAGAAAAATGATATTGGTAATTTAGTGAGTGCTGCATTAAATCTGTAGATTGCCTTGGGTAGAATGGATAGCTTAACAATGTTAATTCTTCCAATCCATGAGCATGGAATATTTTTCCATTTGTCTGTTTTATCTTTGCTTTGAGCAGTGTTTTGTAATTTTCATTGTAAATGTCTTTCACTTCTCTGGTTAGGAAGATGCCAAGGTATTTCTTTTGTGTGCGTGTGGCAATTGTGAATGGGATTGTGTTTCTGTGTGTGTGTGTGTGTGTGCGTGTGTGTGTGTGTGTGTGTGTGTGTGTGTGTGTAGGAATTATCCTGAGACTTTGCCAAAGTCCTTTATCAGTGCAAGGTAGGTTTATGACAGATTCTCTTGGGTTTTCAAGGTATAGAATCATGTTGTCTATAAAGAAAGATAACTTTCTCTTTTCCTATTTGAATACCCCTGATTTCCTTCTCTCGTCTGATTGCTCTAGCTAGGACTTCCAATACTGTGTTGAACGGGAGGAGTGAGACTGGGCACCCTTTTCTTGTTCTGGTTTTCCATGTTAAGGAGCAGCTTGAGGCTCTAGCCCATCCCCTCCACTTTGCACTCAGCACAGGCTGATAGGGTTGTTCTCAGCATGGGTCAGATACCACATGGACGACTGTGGGAGGAGGATGGATCAGATCTGGACTCACCTGACTCATCTGCTGCTGTCACTGCTGTCAAGTCTCCCACTCAGATCTGATGTGTCTGTGCCTGTTCCAACATGAGGGAGAGGCGTCTGTCTCTTTAGCAAGAGCTGGGTAGGGCAATGAAGGTCTCTGCCCGATCCTGGGACAGAGAAAATGGCACCGGTTGGTGTTTCCTCACTGGTGGTGGGGTTTGATTCCAGATTTCCACCCTCTGCCTTCTCCATGGCTCCTGGGGCTCATGCCAGTCTGCTGCTGCAGGTGATGGTGTGGGTTGGGTGCCAGGTGGTGAGGAGCAGCTGTTCTCTGCTGCCTCCTCTCAAGAGAGCCCTGAGAATGGCAGATGATCCTGTGCACTGCGGACTCCAATCTTGGGCTGGAGGTGGGTTGCAGTCACCTCCAAAGGGTGCATGCACCCAAATCTCCCCTCAGATGGACTTTCACTCACCCACCAGCACACACCACTCATGCAGAGAGCCTTTATGGACACTCACTTTTGCCAAGACTCTCACACATTATTATTATTATATCTTATAGTCCAGGAAGCATTAAAAGAAGAACTAATGCCAATTCTTTAAACTCTTCCAAAAAAATAAAAGTAGTGGAATACTTCCAAACTCATTTTATCAGGGCAAAATCACCCTGATACCAAAGCCAGATAAACACACCACAAGAAAAGTAAACTATAGGCCAACATTCCAGATAAACAAAGATACAAAAATCCTCAATAAAATATTAGTAAACAATGCAACACACACTGATAATTCTACATAATGACCAAGTGGGATTTACCCCTGGGATGTAAAAAAACATAGGTAGATAAATCAATTTGATGCATTACATTAACAAAATAGAAGACAAAACTGCATAATCATCTTAAGAGACACAGTAAACATTTTATAAAGCTCACTGTTCTTTTATGATAATAACTCAACAAATTGGGTATATAAGGAAATTTCCTCAACATAATAAAGGCCATTTATGAAGTTACAGCATTATAATCAATGGGGAAAACTAAAAGTTTTTCTGCTAAGATCCAGTACAAGGCAAGGATGCCCACTCCTGCTACTTCTATTCAACATAGTGCTAGACATACTAGAAATTACAATATGACAAAAAAGAAAGAAAAGGCATCCAAATCAGAAAGGAAGAAGTAAAATTGTCTCTGTTTACAGACATGATCCTATATGTAGAAAACACTAAATATACCACACAAAAGTTAGAGCTAATGTATTCCAAAAAGTTGCAGGATAAAAATTAACACACACAAACCAATTATCTTTCCTTATACTGATGATAAATTATAGTCTAAAAAAGAAATCAAGAAAATCCATTTCTGATAGTTTAAAAAAAATAAAATAAATGCCTAGGCATAAATTTTGCCAAGAAGATGAAAGACATGTATACTGACAATAAAGAAATTGAAGATATAAATCAATGAAAAAGCTGGGCTCGGTGGCTCAGCCTGTAATCCCGCACCTTTGGGAGGCTGAGGTGAGTGGACTGCCTGAGCCCGTGGGTTCAAGACCCGCCTGGGCAACTTGGCGAGACCTCATCTCTACAATAAATCAAAAATGAGCCAGGCATGGTAGCGCGCACCTGTAGTTCCAGCTACTTGGAAGGCTGAGGCAGAAGGATCGCCGGAGCCCAGCAGGTCAAGGCTGTGGTGGCCAGGAGCAGCCACTGCACTCCAGTCTGGACAACAGAGTGAGACTCCAACTCAAAAATAATAACAATAAATCAATGAAAAGACATCCTGTGTTCATGGATTGTAATAATTAATATTGTTAAAATGTTCATACTACTCAAGGCAATCAATATACAGTATCAATACTATCCCTATTACAATTCCAATGGCATTTTTAAATTAGAAAAAACAATTCTAAAATTCATATAGAACCACAAAAGACCCTGAATAGCCAAAGCAATCTTACGAATGAAAAATTTGGAAGCATCACACTTCCTGATTTCAAGTTATATTCCAAAGCTACAGTAATTAAAATCAATGGTTCTGGCATAAAAACAAGTATAGACCAATGGAAGAGATGAGAAAGACTATAAATAAGCCTAAGCATATACAGTCAATCTTTTTTTGACAAGAGTACCAAGAAGATACAATTGGAAAAGGATAGTCTCTTCAATAAATGGTGTTGAGAAAACTGGAAATTCACATCCAAGAGAATGAAAATGGACCCTTATCTTACACAAACAAAACTAACTCAAAATGGATTAAAAACATAAACATAAGTCCTGAACCTGTAAAACTTCTAGGAAAAAAAAACAGAGAAATGAGGAAAGCTCCTTGACATTGGTCTTGGCAATGAGTTTTTGGATATCACACCAAAATTTCAGGCAACAAAAGCCAAAAGAAACAAGTGGGACTACATCAAACTACAAAGGAAATAACAAAGTGAGAAGATTGAGAGAAAATATGTATGAATTATATATTTAATGAGGTGTTAATATCAAAAGTATATAAGGGATGCACAAAACAGCAAAAATAAGCCAACCAAACAAGAAACTCCAAAATGTTAATAAAAATAAAAAAACAAAATAACCTGATTAAAACAAGCAAAAGACCTGAATAGACATTTCTCCAAAGAAGACATAAAAATGACCAACAAGTGTAAGAAAATGTGTTCGATATCACTAATCATCAGAGAAATGCAATTCAAAACCATTATAAGATATCAATAACACCTGACAGAATAGTTATTATCAAAATGGCAAGAGATAGTGAGTGTCTATGCAGGTACAGAGAAAAAGAAACAATGTAGAATACTTACTGGGAATGTAAGTTGATACAGCCATGAACGGAAAACATTATGGAGGTTCCTTTAAAAATTAAAAATAGAACTACCACATGACCCAGCAATCATTCTTCTGGGAATATACTCAAAGGGAATAATATAGACACTTTTTAAAGATATCAATGCTTCCATGTTTATTGCAGCATTATTTACAATAGCCAAGACGTGGAAACTACTGAAGTGTCCACTGGCAGGTGAATGGTTAAGAGTAACACTCACATCCAAATGTAAAATGAAATGTTATTCACCCTTTAAAAAGTAGATCCCGCCATTTGCGACTTGGATAAACCTGAAGGACATTATGCTAAGTGAAGTAAGTTAGAAATATAAGGAAATATGTGGCATGATCTCAATTACACATGGAATCTTTTTAAAAGTTGAGTATTTAGAAAGTAAAATGGTAGTTACCAGGGGCAAGCAGGGGTATTTTGTTATGATGTAGGTCAATGGGTACAAAGTTGCAGTTATGTAGGATGAATAAGTCTAGAGCTCTAATGAACAGTGTAAGAACTACAGTTAATAATAGTGGATTGTATACTGAAAAATTTACTAAGAAAGTAGATTTTGGGTGATTTTGCCACAAAGAACGATAACTATATGATATGATGAATATGTTAGTTTATTTGGAGTAATTTCACTATGTACATGTATATAAAAACATCACACTAATCTTAAATATATACAATAAACAAAACAAAGAACAATGCCCTGAGCATAGACTTAACAATGCCCTGAGCATTAGACTTTTTCCATGGAGTTTCAAATCAGGTCAGTCCCCTTTGATGGTGGTGAAGCTGCCAGCCTTCACAGTTCTGTTCCATGGAGTTGGTTGGAAATAAATGGAAGTAAACCCCAAGTTAAAATGTTACAGATTCCATGTTCTTACCAAGAACATGGCCTCCTCACTAAATGCCTTTTAGTGTGTTATATGACTTTACAGTCTTCTGAAATAGTTGAGGAGAGTTTTTTGTTGTTGTTTTTTAGGGAGATATGATTTACTGAGGTCCCCACTCTCCTATTCTGGAAGTCCCTCCTTGGTAGTTTCTTATCAAATTAAACCTACACTATCTGATCCAGCTAGTGTAAATTCTACTCCAAGTATTTACCTTAGGGGAATGAGAACTTAATGTTCACGCCCAAACTTGTACAGTAGTGTTTATACCAACTCTATCCACAATCACCAAAATTTGGAAGCAAATGAAAAGATGACTCACTAATGGGAGAAAATAGCTGCAAATCAAATATCTGATAAGGGACTTATGTTTAGAATATAGAATAACTCTTACGACTCAAATAAAAATATAAATATCCAATTTTAAAATCGACAAAGGATCTAAATAAATATATCTCCAAGGAGATATACAAATAGTCAATATGAAAAGATGCTTAACATCATTAGTCATCAGGGAAACGTGCCTCAAACAACAATAAGATGCCATTTCACACCTGTTAGGATGGCTAGAATTAAAATTCAGATCACTAGAGTTATTGATGAAGATGTGGAGAAATTGGAAACCTTATACATTAGATGTTGCCCTTTAATTTCCTATTATAATTTAAATTCGCTTGTTCCTGGTCTCATTGTAATATAACGTTTATAAATATTGCCCTCACAGTTTTGACTGTGGCTAGTAGCTAGTCATTTCCCCATCTTGAGCAGCTAGTTAGGTCCACATCCTCAGTCACTTCCCTTAGAAGCTCTCACACTCAAACCACCAAAGCCCTGTTCTAATTGTCCCCAGGCAACCAGGAACAGCCCCTCTACTCCGAGCCTGCTCAAATTATTCAAACAGTACAATCTTCAACCTGCCTACCCTGTCTCACCCATCTCTTCTCACAGAAACTACAATAAAGGCACTTGCTCAGTTTCCATCTCTCCCTCGACATTGTGAATGATCACGGTCCTGCCCCACTGACCCTGCGTAGTATTCTGAGTTCTCCCCCAAGGAGCTGTGAGTACAAAAACTGTAAAATCTCCTTCTGATCTCTCTCTTGGTCTGAACCTGGCCTCACCACCCCTTATCCAAGGTGACATGGCTAAAGCAATCATGCTGTGGATTCTGTTTAAGCTTATTGGCTACTTGTGTGTCTTCTTTTGTGGAGTGTCTTTACACTTGTTCACTTATTATTTATACTTTCATTCTATTGTTTGAGTTCTTTATATATGCTGGATATCCCTGTTTGGATATGTGTATTGTGAATATTTTATTCTAGTCTGACTGTATTTTCATTGTTCTAATGGTATCTTTTGATGCGTTTTTAGTTTCATTGAAGATTTATTTATTTATTTACAGATTAGAGCTTTCTCTTTCCACCATGGGTACATAGATATTTGATTTTATTTTATAAGCTTTACAGTAACTTCTTTTTCTATCTCTGATCCAACTCAAATACATTTTTTGTGTATGGTATGAGGTATAGATTGAGGTTAAATTTCTTTTCCTTATGTATCCAGTTGTTCCAGCACCACATGTTGAAGAAACTTTCCTTTGCCCCACTGAACTACCTCGGAATTTTTATTTATTTATTTATTTATTTATTTTTAATTTTAATTTTTTACAAAGCACAATTTATTGAGAGAGCAGAAAAGCTCCCACGGTAGAAGGGAACCCCAAGGGGTTGCTCCTATCTTGAAATTTTTAAAGGAAAAGCAAATGACTATGGAAGTATAGGTCTACCTCTTGAATCTCATCATGTTGAATTTATCTACTTGTTCATTATTATACTGCATTGTCTTGATTACTCCATCTTCATGGTGAATCTTTAGTACAAGTAGTGTCAATTCCTAGCTTTGTTCTTTTTTAAATATTGCCTTAGCTAGTCTAAGTCCTTTACATTTCCACATGTGCTTTACATTCAACTTAGCAATTTCTGCAAAATCTGTGTTGGAATTTTTACTGGATTCCTCTGAATCCCTAGATAAATTTTAGAAGAACTGACATCTAAACACTGCGTCTTCTCATCCATTATTATGGTATATATTCCCATTTATATCAGCCTTCTCTAGTTTCTCTTAACAAAATTGTGTGGGTTTCACATATTAGTCTTGCAAGTGTTTTGTTAACTATATTCCTAAGTATTTTATATTCTTTATAAATAGAAATCTTCTCTTTTTAATTTCATTTTCAATTGTTTGCTGTGATATAAAAATTCAGTTTTTTCTTTTGATATATCGTCCTTGAAACAATCATTAAACTTCCTTCCCACAAAGAAAACTCCAGGCTCAAATGACTTCGATGGCAATTTGTCCCAAGAACTAAGAATGAAAGAATATGAATCTTACCATTTTTCTTTCAGAAAATAAAGAAACACTTCTGATCTAGTTTTATGATGTCAACAGTGATACTACAACTTGAGAAAAATATTATGAGGAGAAAAATTACATACCCACATCAATAATAAACATATACATTGAAATCTCCCAAAGAATCAGCAAATGGAATTTGGCAATATATATATAAAGGATAATATATCATGGCCAAGTGAAGCATAACCTAGGAATGTGAGGCTGGTGGCACATTCTAAAATTAATCAAATTAATATCATTAAAGGAGAGAAAATATCATGTCAATAGTTACTAACCTGACAAAATTAAACACTATTCATGAAAAAATCAGTATGTTGTAATAAAATAAAATTTTCCTAATCTGATAAGGACTACTATGTAAAATTAACAGCTAATATAAAACCATATGGTAAAATATTGACTGATTTCTCACTAAAGTCAGACTCAAGATAAGGATGTGCTCTAATGCTTCTTTTCAACACTGTATAGGATGTCCTAGCCTGTGCAGTAGGGAAAATAAAGGAAATATAAATTTAAAGGGAACTGTCTTCACAGATGTCCTGATTGCTTATAGAAAATTCTAAGTAATTTATTTTAAAAGCCCTTATAAAACTAAGTCAATTTAGCAAATCATAAACTATAACATTAATATATTAAAGTGTAAGTATTTTAAAGACAAGCTATTTCTAGTTTTTAAAGAATAGATCATTACAATTCTTAAAATCTTATTAAAAGAAAATAGAAACTATAAATCTGTCTTATATAATTACAGATGGAAAAATTCTTTTTTTTTTTTTTGAGTTGGAGTCTCACTCTGTCAACCAGACTGGAGTGCAGTGGCCACTGCTGGCCACCGCAACCTCGACCTGCTGGGCTCCGGCGATCCTTCCGCCTCAGCCTTCCAAGTAGCCGGAATTACAGGCATGCGCTACCACGCCCGGCTGATTTTTTTATTTATTGTAGAGATGAGGTCTCGCTGCCCAGGTGGGTCTCGAACCTGCAGGCTCAGGCAATCCACTCACCTCAGCCTCCCAAAGGCACGGGATTACAGGCTGAGCCACCGAGCCCGGCTGATGGAAAAATTCTAATGAAAATATAAGTGAACTCTAGCAACATGACAAAAATCACAGCATCTTACAAGAAATGCTTAAAATTCAAGAAGATAATAAGTATATCAATACACATCAATAACTTTAAGGAAAAAAACATAAGAGTATATCAACAGATTACAAAATGTCCTTGGACAAAATTTAGCAGTCACTACCAATAGGTTAACAGTCACTACAAAAGTAAGTATTCTCCCTCTCCCCAACATATATTGAAGGAAAACTGAAGTCAGCAAAGATAATTTATCCCCAGGTGAAGAGTGAACACATAGTAAATGATTAAATGTTGGGAAATCTTTCATTAAGTTTGTAGAAAAAGATACCTGCTACCACCATAATATTCAATTGTCTTCTAAAGAGTCTAGCTATTGTAATAAGAAAAGTCATAAATATAAATATTGGAAAATAAAATTTTATTTTCAGATTACATAAATGATAACCTATAAGTCTTCAAAGTGTCTCATAAAAATAGAATGAGTGCTCAGACTATATTCAATGTAGGAGAAAAAATTGCATAATATAGCAAAAAAAAGTATCCAGAATGACATTTAAGTCAATTAGGAAGGAAAAAAACAGCAAAAAAATATTAAGGAAGTCAATAATAGAAAAATCAAAGTAAAGGAATGATGATTAGCCAATAATGTTTTTTAAGTGCCCAACTAAAAATTTAGGAATCTACTTACATATGAAAACATACCTAAAGTGAAGCTATAGGGACATCCAATTTGCCAGTTGACAGTAATCTAAGAGAACAAATTGGTAATATTGAGTAGAGTTGGAAGTATGTAAAACCTATGACCAATTTAGAAATATCTAACATAGCTGAAGGAGTATATAATTCATGAGTAATTGCATTTCCATGTATATACAGTTACAGAAATTCCATTTCATATAAACCAGTGATCACAGAAAAGGATATTCATTTAACTACAATGGTGAAAATTGGTTAAAACATAAATACTCATCATTAAGGGAAAATTTAAACTCACTATAGTACATTCCTATTTTAAAAAACTGGGCCATTCTTGTTAGTTTAGTGGTGAATATTAATGTAACCAAACCGGCCAGCAATTCATTGCTAGAGGAAGATGTCACCAGCAGAGAAATAGACCATGCCTTCCCTTTCTCAACACAGCTAAACATCCGCCATTATATCTGAATGCTCCATCTTTTGCATCACTGTTTTTTGCTTATGGTGACATTTCCAGTGTGGGTTCACATCCCAAAGATACTAGATGCTCTGAATGAGACTTCCATAGTAAAGTTTTACCATACACTGGATAAACAAAATTAAGCAAAATTTCTTTATTGTAAGACTCTTAAGTCTTTCAATAGCCAGATAATAAGCATTTGTTTTAAAACATTTAGTATTCAAAATGTCATAAGCCTGTGTGATAGACCATTCTTCAAGTTCCTTTAAGTACTATTATTCCCACAGACATTCTTTCAGGTATGTTAAGGCACTGGTAACTTGGAGGGATAATCCACAGATACATTAAAAGTATTTTTGCTTTATTATATCTCAAAATACTCTCCTTTTGTTACATACAATTATTGTTATATATAAAAATAATTTGCAAATGTTGAGCAAGATATAATCCATTAGATAGTAAATAACTTGTACAATGATGTATTATGGCTATCTTAATGGCATACAATGGACCTGGAGTTACAGACCATAATGCATCCATGAGATCACACACATTTTGGTTGACAATGCATGATCTGTGGATATGTACCTTAGTCATTCTAAGTTGGGGGAAGGCGATTCTTTTAAAGAAAGAATTGAATTTCAGCTGTATACCCCTACACATCAGTAAATAGACATATTTTGATGCTGCTGCTTTCGTATTCTTACCAGGAAGGCTTTTCATAAATCTGCTTGAGGACTACCTACCACCTTGTTGAAAGTATTTTAAGATGTCATAAACTGTAAGATACTACCTTGGTTTCAAAGATGTGAAAAATTGTGCTCAGTGCTAAGCATTGAAGAAATTATCATATCCAAGTAAGCCATACTTTGGCCTTTTAATGTTAACAAAAACTAAGCAAATGAATATTGAAGATACTTGGACTGTTCAGTCTCCTTTTTTTATCATTAATCTGGAAAATTAGAACAGATCTATTGCTGGACAGCCCAGGTAAATTATTTTGCTTAATTCTTTTACTAGGCTTTTGAATATGCATGCTGACAATTTGGAATTTCTTCTCAATAAAATTCACCTACATTTTTGCCTTTTAAATATTTTCCTCATTTGTTGTGTCATCAGTATTATGTTATCAGTGTAGAACAAGCTTGTGAAATTTTGATATTACTCCCTCCTTGAAATTTTTGATGAAACACTCAAATACCAAGAATTGTTATAAAAGAGGAGCTCTTGAACTACATTTTCACTTCCCTTTATATGTTGTTTAATAAATTATTTTTTGAGGAAAAAATATTTTTCGGGTGGGCATGGTGGCTCAGCCTGTAATCCCAGCACTTTGGAAGGTCAAGGCAAAAGGATTGCCTGAGCCCAGGGGTTCATGACCAACCTGAGCAACTTGGTGAGACCTCGTCTCTACAATAAATCACAAAAACTAGCCGGGAATGGTGGCATGAGTCTGTAGTTCCAGCTACTTGGAAGGCTGAGGAGGAAGGAATGCCTGAACCCAGCAGGTTGAGGCTGTGATGTCCATGAGCATCCCACTGCACTCCAGCCTGGGTAACAAAAGTGAGACTCCAACTCAAGTATGTTTTTCTTGGAAAACATTCTTTCCAGATTTTTAAATATATTGGAATTTACAGAATAGTATAATTTAAAAATATCTCCTTCATCTGTACTTATATCTCCCTCTCATTTGCAGTTTATTTTTTAATCCTTTTCCTTTTCCCCTTGATTAGATTTACCCAAATCAAGTATTAAGGTTTTTTCCCACAAATGCTGAATATATCTATTTTATTTTCAAGTTCTCTAACGTCTATACATTATTAACTTATTTTTTATTGGCTCAGAATAATTTTCCCTTAGTTTCTTGAGATGAATACTTATTGTCTTAACAGTTTTATCAAGTGATTACTATATTAAAGAGACAGTTTTATTTATATACCTAATCTGAATTGTACCCCACACCTTTAAAATAAAATAAAAGAGACAGTATTAAGAGCTGGTGATAGAGTGGCAAGCAGGAGAGACAAAGTGCTAGCCTTCAATATTTGTTTCCTGAATACATTAACAGGTATTGATTTTGCACTGAGTAAAATGGCTACATCCACAAGTTCTGATATGTAAGATCTTATTATCATTCATTTCCAAATTGTCTCTTATGGCTTAATTTTCTCTTTAATCTAGTATATAATTCATGAGTAATTGCATTTCCATGTATATACAGTTACAGAAATTCCATTTCATATAAACCAGTGATCACAGAAAAGGATATTCATTTAACTACAATGGTGAAAATTGGTTAAAACATAAATACTCATCATTAAGGGAAGATTTAAACTCACTATAGTACATTCCTATTTTAAAAAACTGGGCCATTCTTGTTAGTTTAGTGGTGAATATTAATGTAACCAAACCGAGTCAGCAATTCATTGCTAGAGGAAGATGTCACCAGCAGAGAAATAGACCGTGCCTTCCCTTTCTCAACACAGCTAAGCATCTGCCATTATATCTGAATGCTCCATCTTTTGCATCACTGTTTTTTGCTTATGGTGACATTATGTTATTGATGATTTAAATATCTGAATTGCCAAAGTACCACTCTATAGATCACTTATTAAACTGAAAGAAACAGTTTTACAACAGAGAAAACTGGTGATTGCCATATGAACCAAGTATTCAGTTATCTACTGCTGTGTCACAAACTGCTCCAAAGCTTAGTGGCTTAAAACAAAGACAATTTTTATTTTACTAATGAATCTGCAATTTGGACAGGCTTATGGGGAAAAGTTTGTCTCACTCTATCTGGCACCAGCTAGGATGGCCTGATGACTAAGGGTTAGAATCATCTGAAGGCTCACACACTCATATTTGATATTGATACTGGCTGTTACCTGGGATATCAGCTAGAGCTGTAGTCAGGACACATTTACTTAGCTTTTCAGTATGGTTACTTGACATCTTCATAGCATGATGGCTGGTCTTTAAAAATAAGCATCCCAAGTGGGTCAAACAGAAGCTGTACTGCCTTTTGTGACTGAGTCTTGGAAATTACATAGCATCACTCCTGCCATAAACGCAGGCCTGCCTGCCTAGTTTCAAAACGAAGGACCATGAGCCCTACCTCCTGTTGGGGGAGTGTCAATATCACACTGTGGTCATTTTTGGAAAGCACATTCTGCTACACCAAGTGAATGAATGTAGGATAACACAGTGATATTACATGACATTGTAAGCTACCTAGTAAGTTACAAATTAAAATACAAAACCTCTCCTATGAAGTATTCTTGCCAAAATATTTAATCTGCACTTTACTGGGTCTCTAATCCTAACTTCCAGTTCATGGGAGATATTGGGTGAAAAGGAGCACAGTTAAAAATACTTTGAGCCGGGCTTGGTGGCTCAGCCTGTAATCCCATGCATTGGGAGGCTGAAGTGAGTGGATTGCCTGAGCCCACAGGTTCGAGACCGGCCTGGGCAACTTGGCGAGACCTCATCTCTACAATAAAATAAAAAAGTAGCCAAGGTGGTAGCGTGCGCCTGTAGTTCCAGCTACTTGGAAGGCTGAGGCAGAAGGATTGCCAGAGCCCAGCAGGTCGAGGCTGCGGTGGCCGGGAGCAGCCACTGCACTCCAGTCTGGGCCACAGAGTGAGACTCCAATGCAGAAAAAAAAAAAAAAACTTTGAGAGGCTGGGTGTGGTAGCTCACACCTATAATCCCAGCACTTTGGGAGATTGAGGTGAGAGGATTGCCTGAGCTCACAGGCTTGAGAACAGCCTGGGCAACTTGGTGAGACCTCATCTCTATATTAAATCAAAAAATTTGCTGAGCACGGTGGTGTGTGCCTGTAGTTCCAGCTACTTGGAAGGCAGAAGTGGAAGGATCACCTGAGCCCAGCAGGTCGACGCTGGGGTGGCCATGAATGTGCCACTGCACTCCAGCCTGGGTAACAGAGTGAGACTCCAACTCAAAAAACAACAAAACAAAACAAACTTTAAGAAAACAATGTGAAAAGTTCAGAATTTGACATTCTACAAGGTAACTATCCTACATGCTTAAAAAGTCAATTTGCAATAAAATTGGGAGAGGGGTGTGTACTTATTTAAAAAAAAAAAAAACCTAACAGTACATAACCAAATGCAACCATGACTTTACTTGGTTCCTAAATTTTAAAAATAACCCATGAAAAGCATTCTTCACACAACTGAAAAAATATAACAAGGACTGAATATTAAAGATTATGGAATTATTGTTAATCTCTTTAGGCATGACAGTGATTAAGTAGAGGCAACCTTCATTCTTAGTGACTTGCCATGGTGTCTACAATTTATACTGAAATACTACGGCAAAAATATGTATTATGTAGAAGCAAACCAACTATAACAATATGCTAACAACTGCTGACTCTAGAGAGAACATTCCAACGTTCATTATATTAGTCTCTTGATTTTTCCAAATGGACAATTGTCTTTTGGTTATTTGTGGACAGAAAAAGAAGACTGTGACATATCTGGTTTTGGGGTTATGAAAAGAAAAAGCATTACAGCCCTCCCTGATTCTTTGAAAGCTTTACTCTCTCAATCTTCACACTAATCAAATCTAAGAGATTTCTTTCTTACATTAATTTTCATAAATGAGTTCTGGTTTTAGAAACAGAAGTTTACTCTATTTTACTGAACTATTTATCCATGATTAATTATCCAAGTTTAAGTAAGAAGTGAAAGGTAATGGACAGTTTTTACAAACTCCTCACACCCATGGGGCCTTCCTATGACATGACTTTACTTATAGTATCACTAATGATAAAAATAAGAATAGGCTGGGTGTGGTAGCTCATGTCTGTAATCCTAGCACTCTGGGAGAACTGCTTGATCCTGGGAGTTTGAAACTAGTCTACAAATCATAGCGAGACATCATCTCTACAAAAAAATCAAAAATCAAAAAATGAGCCAGGCATAGTGGGACACACCTGTAATCCCAGCCACTCAGGAGGCGGAGGTGAAGGGATCTCCTGAGCCCAGGTTGAGGTTGCAGTAAGTCGTAATTGTCCCACTGCACTCCAACCTGGGCGACAGTGAGACTCTGACTCAAGAAAAAATAATACTATTTATTGAACACCTGCTGTGTGCCAAATACTCTTCTAAAGGCTTTATTTTTTATTAGCACTTCATCCTCACAAAAATGTTACTAGGTAGGTACTATTATTATCATTTAAAAACTGAGGCAGAGAAGTATTTTGCCAAATATCACAGAAGCAGAAGTGGAATTATTAGAATTATAGAAAAGACATTCCATGGTTAAAGTCTTTCCCACATTTATTACATTAACAGAATCATTTTCTGTTACAGTGTTATATAAAGTGTGATCCACATGCTGACAATGGTCCACAAATTATTTGTTTCTGATCTGCAATGAGTTAAGTTACAAATACTGAAAGCAAGTATTTAGAAACTTTTATAGCAATTGAACAGAGCTAATTTATGTCAGTTAAATACAATTTTTAAAATTACTGGTAATCCACTATTATTGAAACATTGCTCAACATTTTGTAAGGGAAGAGGTCCTTGATGGTTTGGGATACACTGTATCAGTATCAATCTGCTTAAGATTAACCAGAACTGAGTGATGCTACAGTTTTCTGCTCTTTAAAAGAACATGTAAAACCATATGTTAAATTGTGGGCATGAAGCAAAACAAATAAAAACTTTCTTAAATTATAAATTCTCTGCTGTTGCAAAAGGCTTTTTTTTTCTTTTTCAACGCATTTCAAGCAAAAGGCATTTTCTAAAGACCATCACGTTCTCTTTACATTATGAATAGGGTTTCCTCACTAATATGATTTCTCTGATGTAAAGTAAGTTGATCACTACGAATAAAGGCTTTCCCACATTCTTTACACTTATAGGGTTTTTCACCTGTATGAATTCTGTGATGTCGAGTAAGTTCTGAATTAACACTAAAAGCCTTCCCACATTCTTTACATTTATAGGGTTTCTCACCAGTATGAATTGTGTGATGTCGAGTGAGTTCTGCTTGAAGACGAAATGCATTCCCACATTCTTTACAGCCATAAGGTTTCTCACCAGTATGAAGTCTAAAATGTTGAGTAAGATGGTACCGACGACTAAAGGTCTTTCCACAAACCTTACATTCATATGGAATCTCACCAGTGTGAGTTCTTTGATGTAAGGTAAGTTGATAACTACAAATAAAAGCATTCCCACATTCATTACATATGTAGGGTTTCTCACCAGTATGGATTCTGTGATGTTGAGTAAGATGATAGTGACGACTAAAGGTCTTTCCACATTCCTTACATTTGTAGGGTTTCTCCCCAGTATGAATTCTATGATGTTGAGCAAGATGATTGCTACGAATAAAGGCTTTCCCACACTCCAGACATTTATAGGGTTTTTCACCAGTATGAATTCTGTGATGTTGAGTAAGTTCTGTTTGAAAGCGAAAGGCTTTCCCACACTCATTACATATGTAGGGCTTCTCACCAGTATGAATTTTATAATGTTGAGTAAGATTATAGCGACGACTAAAAATCTTCCCACATTCTTTACATTCATAGGTGTTCTCATTGGTGTGAATTCTCTGGTGTGAAATAAGTTGATTGCTCCGAATAAAAGACTTCCCACATTCCTTACATTCATAGGGCTTCTCACAAGTATGAATTCTGTGATGTCGAGTAAGTTCTGCTTGAAGACGAAAGGCTTTCCCACACTCATTACATATGTAGGGTTTCTCACCAGTATGAATTCTGTAGTGTTGAGTAAGATGATAGCGACCACTGAAGGTTTTCCCACATTCCTTACATTCATAGGGAATCTCGCCGGTATGAGTTCTCAGATGTAAAGTAAGTTGATAGCCACAAATAAAGGCCTTCCCACATTCCTTACATTCATAGGGCTTCTCGCCAGTATGAATTCTATGATGCCGAGTAAGTTCTGTTTGAAGACGAAATGCTTTTCCACATTCTTTACATTCATAGGGTTTCTCACCAGTATGAATTCTATGATGTCGAATAAGTTCTGCATGAAAACTAAAAGACTTACCACATTCTTTACATTCATAGGGTTTCTCACCAGTATGAATTTTCTGATGTTGAACAAGGTATGAGCCATGACTAAAGGCCTTCCCACATGCATTACATTTATAGGGTTTTATACCAGTATGAATTTTCTGGTGTTGACTGATATGTCGTTGCACCCTAAAGGTCTTTCCACAAACCTTGCATTCATAAGGCCTCTCACCAGTATGAATTCTTTGATGTTCGGTAAGTTGATAATGAAGTCTAAAGGCCTTCCCACATTCTTTACATCCATAAGGTCTTTCCCCAGCATGAATTGTCTGATGGACTCTAAGGTCTCTAACACGACTAAAGGCCTTCCCACATTCCTTACACTCATAGGGTTTCACACCAGAATGTATTCTCTGATGTTCAGTAAGGTGGTAATGAAGTCTAAAGGCCTTCCCACATTCTTTACATCCATAGGGTCGCTCCCCAGCATGGATTGTCTGATGTACTCTAAGGTCTCCCACTCGACAAAAGGCCTTTCCACATTCCATACATTTATAGGGTCTCTCCCCAGTGTGAATTCTCAAATGCTGAACAAGGTAGGACTGTTGTCTAAAGGCCTTGCTACATTGCTTACATTCATATAATTTCTCTCTAGTATGGATTTTATGATGTAGAGGAAGAGATATCTGGTTTTGGATTAACATTTTACTAATGCATTCCATCTGATGTCCTTCTTGTCTCTCAAATTCATGTTTGCACTGCAAACCATTTCTGAAAATGGTGTCCTCATGGATGGAGGTTTTACTTTTTCCTACTGTCTGTAATTGAGATAAATATATTTCACAAACATCCTTTTCTGGAAATAACTTCTGGGTGACATATTCCAAATCTGAAAAAAAAAAAAGCAAACAAATGCCGTACTGCTAGCTATGTTTGTGTTGGGGATTAAATGGGAGGGCAATACCTTATAGTAGAAATAAAAGATAAACTGAAATAATACATATTCGTTTAGAGCAGGAACCAGCAAGCTTTTTCTGTAAAGAACTAGATAGTAATGATTTTAGGCCTTGTAAGGCATGTGGTCTCTTGTTACCATTACATAGCTCTGCAGTTATAGCCTAAATGCAGTCATAGGCAATAGTGAGTGTAAGGCTGTGGTATAGAACTTTATGGACACTGAAATTTGAATTTCAAAAAAATTTTACATGACACAAAATATTCTTTTGATTTTTCCAACCATTTTAAAATGTAAAATCCAACTGTAATTTGTAAGTTATGCAAAAACACACAGTGAGCTATTTGGTTCATAGGCTACAGTTTGCTGGCTCCTGGCTTAGGTAATTCTAAATTATTGTAATGCAATTTGAAAGAAGGCAAAAGACCTCAGAAAATGATTTGACATTTAAAAGGGTAAAATAAGTGAGTAGAGGACTAGGTTAAATCAGTGGTCCTTCAATTTAGAATAGATTTAGGGGAGTTTCTTACACATATTGCTCTTCAAGGCACCAAATCAGACAAACTGAAACAACATTATTTACAGGAGCAAGTCCAAGACCTGGATATGTATATTTAAAATCTTTTTCCTCAGCCGGGCTCGGTGGCTCAGCCTGTAATCCTGCGACTTTGGGAGGCTGAGGTGAGTGGAACGCCTGAGCCCGCGGGTTCGAGACACACCTGGACAACTTGGCGAGCCCTCATCTCTACAATAAATCAAAAATTAGCCAGGCGTGGTAGCACACACCTGTAGTTCCAGCTACTTGGAAGGCTGAGGCAGAAGGATCGCCGGAGCCCAGCAGGTCGAGGCTGCGGTGCTCGGGAGCGGCCACTGCACTCCAGTCTGGGCGACAGAGTGAGACTCCAACTCAAAAAATAAAATAAAATCTTTTTCATCAAATGATTTGTTGTTGTTCTTTTGTAGAGATGGAGTCTCTGTTGCCCACACTGGTCTCAAACTCTTAACCTCAAGTAATCCTCCTGCCTTGGCCTCCCAAAGTGCTGGGATTATAGACATAAGCCACTGTGCCTGGCCCATCAGATGATTTTGATGCAGATCATTTTAAGAATCTGTACCTAATTCTTTTCTCAAAAGTTTTTCTTTCCCCCTTAGAATAAAATCCAAACAAAAAGCTCTTGCTTGTCTGTAAGACCTGTGCAAGCCACTGTACTCTCTGTTCTCAATCTTTTATCACAATGCATCCTTTTAAATCCTCTGACATGCTACAATCTTTCCTATACCTTAAGGCTTTTTTATGGCTACTCCCTCTCCCAAGAATCCTCTGACTTTGGTTCTTGGTGTGACTGGTCCCTTTTCACTCTTTAGGTCTCAGGTTAAATGTCACTTCCTCAGAAAGGCTTTCTGTGCTGACTACATCTAAGTCAGTTCAAGTTCTTGATTTCATATTCCATCACCTAGTTCTGTGGCTTTTCTCAATTATATATTAATCTTCTCATTTATTGTCCTGTAAATGTTCTTATGCCTATAATTCCCTAAATATGGATACAATCTGTTTTAATTCCTGTCATTAAATAATAAACTCTGACACACACAGGAAGTGTGAAATAATTGTAGAGCAAATAAATTACTAGATACAAAAAGGTAATAATACAAGAATAAATGTAAATATTAAAAAAAGTCACTGAAGGAGGCAGCTAAGTATAATAACGTAATTTCCCCAAATTACAACACAGTCATGAATGTATCTCTCTGATTTCAATCTTTCTCATCTTAGTACAACAATTAAAAATAGTCTTCCCTACATTACTTCCCTTACAAAAGGGAACAAATGTACAGCCAAGAATGCTCAGTAAAAAGTATAAGTGGAAATATGTCATTTTTGTAATTTCATCATTCTCCAATTACTTATTGTTACTTTGAACATTAGGTATCTTCAAAACTGTTTACTTTCTGCCCTGTGCATGGCCACTGTTGCTTTTCTTTGTCCTATCCCAACTAAAGTACTAAGATATTTTGTTTAATGAGCATCAGTTATGTTTTATCATTACTCACTCATTCCACAGATGCTCAAATTCACTGCTAGTCAATAATTATACTACATGTCCTGGCTAGTAAAATAAGACAAAGAGAAAAATATAAGCATCAGAAAGGAAGAAAATAAAAGCCTTTATTCCCAGATCTAGTAGGTTGAATGATGGCCTCCAAAAAAGAAATGCTCAAGTCCTAACTCCCAGTGCCTGCAAATGTGATCTAATTTGAAGTTTTTAAGGATCTCAAGATGAAATCATCCTGGATTTAGGGTGAGTCCTAAATCCAATAATAGGTATAAGAGTGAGGCAGAAAGAGTTTAGACACATAAGAGAAGGTGTTGTGAAGATGGGAGCAGAGAACGGAGTAATGTATCTATAAGCCAAGGAATGCCAAGGATTGCCAGCAACTGCCATTCTTTTCATAAATTGTTGGATTTAAATAGCTAAAATTTTGTTTAGAATTTTTGCATCTGTGTTTATGAATAACAGTGATTTGTAGATTTCTTATAATGTCCTTGTCTGGTTTTGGTATCAAAGTAATGTGGCTTTGTGGAATGAGTTTAGAAGTATTCCCTCATCTTAAAGTTTCTGTAAAAGTTTGTGTACAATTGATACACAAATGTAAAAACCTAAAACTATAAAATTTCTAGAGAAAAACAGAAAATTTCTCTGACTTTTGAGTTTGGCAAAGAGTTCTTAGATATGATACTGAAAGCACAGACCATAAAAGAAAAAAGTGATAAACTGAACTTAATCAAAGTAAGAGCTAATGCTGCCATTCAGAAGATACTGTAAAGAGAATGAAAATACAAACCACGTAATGGGAGAAAATATCTACAAATCATACATTTAATAAAAGACATATCCAGATGATATAAGAAACTCTCAAAACCCAATAAAGAAATAATTCAATTAGAAAATGGGCAAAAGATTCTAACAGACACTTCACCAAAGAAGATATATAAATGAGAAAAAAGCAATAGAAAGTTGCTCAACATCATTAAGCATTAGAGAAATGAAAATTAAAACCAAAATACATCACTACCCACCTATTAGCATAGCTAAAATTAAAAAGGCGATCACAGTGAGTGCAGCTGACAAGAACGTGGAAGAACTAGAATTTTCATAAACTTCTACTAGGAAAGTAAAATGGTACAACCACTTTCAAAAACAGTGTGGCAGTTTCTTAAAAACTTAAACATAGCCAGGCATGGTGTCTCAAGCCTGTAATCCCAGCACTTTGGGAGGCCGAGGCAAGAGGACTGCCTGAGCCCAGGGGTTCAAGACCAGCCTGGGCAAATTGGCAAGACCTCATCTCTATAATCAATCAAAAAATTAGCTGGGTGTGGTGGCGCGAACCTGTAGTTTCAGCTACTTGGAAGGCTGAAGCGGAAGGATCACCTGAGCCCAGCAGGTCGAGGCTGCAGTGGCCATGAGTGTGCCACTGCACTCCAGTCTGGGCAACAAACTCAAAAAAAAAAAAACAAAAAACTTAAAACATATTTTCACCATATGATCCACCCATTCTACCCCAGATAAATTTACCTCAAGATAAATGAAAGCATATGTCTATATAAAGATTTTTACATGAATGTTTCTAGCAGCTTTATTTGCAATAGCCAAACACTGGAAATAACTCAGTGTCCATCTATAGGTTAAATGGATAAATTGTGATACATCCATACAATGGAATACTACTTAACAATAAAAAGGAATGAAGTAATGATACATTCAACGGATGAATCTAAAAATAATTATGCTGCGTGAAAAAAGTTAAGTTAAAAAATCACTGTTTTATTCCATTTATACAAAATTCTAGAAAAATTAAAACTTATTTTTATTTTTTATTTTGAGTGAGATGGAATTTATTAGGCAGCAGGAAAGCTCTCGGCAGTGAGAGGCTGCCCTATTTTATTTTTTAAAAATCTTTTTGTTATAATTTATTTTCTTTTTTAGACAGATGGTGTCTTGCTATGCTGCCCAGGTTGGTCTCAAACTCCTGGCCTCAAGAATCCTCATGCCTAGGCCTCCCAAAGTGCTGGGATTACAGGCATGAGTCACCGTGCCTGGCCAAAAACTAATTTATGGTGACAGAGAGATGATCAGTGGTTGCCTGAGCAGGAGATAGAAAGTACCATGAGGGAGGGATTTCTTTTGAAGGTGATGGAAATGTTTATTATTTTGACTGTGTAATGGTATCACAAAATAAATGTCAACTGATCAAATTCTACACTTTAAATATCTGCAGTTTATTGTATGTCAATAAAATTATTTTATAGTTATAGAAGTTGGCACTTAAAATGGGTACACTTTATATTATGTAAATTATATCTCAATATATATGATTAAGAAAATGCATTTGTCCTATGACTTAGCAATTCCACTTCTATATATTCCCAAGAAAAATGAAAACATACAAACACAAAAATAATTGTACAAGAATATTCAAATCATCTGGCATAATCTGCTTTGAGAATTAACATAGAGAACATTTGATCTCAGAACCTTTGTATTAGCAGTTTGTTCTACTTGGGATGTTCTTACTCAACATTCACATGGCCTGAGACCTTACTTCATATCCCTGATTCAAAGGTCATTACCTCAAAATGGCCCTTCCCAATCTTTTATTTTATTTATTTATTTTCTTTTTGAGTTGGAGTCTCACTCGGTCGCCCAGACTGGAGTGCAGTGGCCGCTCCCGGCCACCGCAGCCTCACCTGCTGGGTGACGGCAATCCTTCCGCCTCAGCCTTCCAAGTAGCTGGAATTACTGGCATGCGCTACCAGGCCCGGCTGATTTTTTGATTTATAGTAGAGATGAGGTCTCACTGCCCAGGAGGGTCTCGAACCCGCGGGCTCAGGCAATCCACTCACCTCAGCCTCCCAAAGGTGCGGGATTACAGGCTGAGCCACCGAGCCCGGCTTCCCTTCCCAATCTTAACCAATTAGCCCTATCAACTCCCCAACATTGTCTCCTTACCCTACTTAATTTTTTTACAACATGTATCACAACCTAATATTATCTGTTTACTTATTTACTATGTTTCCCTTACTATGACATCAACATCTCCATGACAAAAGGAAAGTATATCAATAATGTCTAGACTCTAGCACAGTGCCTGGCTTCGGTAAATAGAAAATATTTGTTGAACAAAGTAATTTTAAGCATTGGAGAAATTAATGTAAATTTAAATACAAAAGGAAACCTGGAAACACAGGTAAAATGGTCATTAAAGGGGAAGAAAGAAAGCAGCCCCTCTTTGAAAGGGGAGGGAAATATGAGAGAAGAGAAGCAAGGAATATGGCAATGTAGTAAAGTTCCTTTGGTAGCTCATGGTGAAAGAATCTTAATGTTTTCCAGCCTTCAGGCCTTTTCTCTACAGGCCATAGACCTCTGAAGGAATCTTTCCAAACAACATATCAGGGATGTGCCTCTTCCCTGACCTAATGAACCATAACTTGTGAAAACATCTGCTTGCCTGATTTGCTGTCACTCACCTGTGTACCAACTCGTTGTCCCTTCCCTCAATACTATCCAGGGCTCTTTCTCTTGCTCCAATAAAGTAATCACATCTGGCTTAGGAACGGTACATCCTGCTCATAAGGAAAGAAATAACACATGTTGTAGAAAAAATAAAACAAATCCCCAAACAACCATAATCTCAAAATAATTTAATTCAGACTTGGTTACATTTATAATAAACTGTAAACCAAAATGGTACTTGAAAAGCCTTCACAGAAAGAAGAAAAACGATCATTTACGAATATTCACATTAAGATGGACGCACAATTACACGACTGAAGAGACCAGGTAAGAGAGGGAAAAGGTCTGCTTTTTGTTTTTGATTGCTGTTGGGGTTTTTTAGTTTGTGTTTTTTAGTTGGAATCTCTCTGTCACCCAGGCTAGAGTGCAGTGACATGATCACAGATCACTACAGCCTTGACCTCCTGGGCTCAGGCAATCCCTCTGCCTCAGCCTCCTGAGTAGCTAGGACTAAAGTCGTGTAACCACCACACCTGGCTAATTTTTTGTAGAGATAAGATCTCACTGTGTTGCCCAGGTTGGTCTTGAACTCCTAGACTCAAATGATTCTCCTGCCTCAGCCTCTCAAAGTGCTGGGATTATAAGCATGAGCCACCGCACTCAGGCTTACTTTGTTTTAAAGGCAGTATACAGAGGGGTTGCAAGCACACACTGCAGCCCTGTGGCTTGGGTTAAAATCTTCTGCCAACTACTAGCTGTGAGACCATAAAAAGTTACTTACCTTCCATGTGTTGCACTTTTATCAACTGCAAAATGAGACCAATATTACCTACCTCATAGGGCTATTGTAAAAATATTACTTCAATGAAAAATGTAAAATTTATAGACTGTAACTTTCAACCACAAAGCAGGTTAAAGAGAATATGTCTCTTCTATGGTAGGGTATGTTTGCTTGAATTTTAAATGAATATTGTTAACTCAATCCATTACTGTGTAATCAATTAATAGAAGCTCTTTCGATAATCAAAGAAGATCAGAAGCCTTCTTTTGTAGGTGGGCCAGACATTGACACAGAGTAGCTACAGGAATCTGAATACAAGCATTATATGAAATCTGGTTTATTCAAAAATGTTACACAGCTCAAATCTGGAAATCATTAAGAAAAACAGGCGATAACAGGAAGGGCCAGAGGAAGAAGTGAATGCAACTGAAGGATGGGAAGAAGAAGGTGCTTAACACAGGTGCCCATTTCCATCCCAACAATGTCCAAACTATTTCTTTGAAAATAGGGGAATTCAGTTCGCTTCTTAAAACAGATTTCTGGAATTTGACAGTGAAGAAAACTGATATTCCAAAAAACAGATTATAAATTTGGGGGGCAGACACCTTACCCAGTGAGACCAGGTTACTGTAGTTTTCCAACATCACATCCCTGTACAAGTCCCTCTGTGTAGGGTCCAGGTATTCCCATTCCTCTTGGGAGAGGTCTATGGCAACATCCCTGAATGTCAAGGACACCTGAAATGAAAAACCTCTGCTTATAAAACAGTTTTAAAATGTATTTTTTAAGATGGAAAATGGCTTTGCTAGAAAGCAGCAACATGGCTAGCAAGTACACTGGGGTTCAAATCTGCAAAATGTACAGAAAAATAAGGAAATTAGTATTTCTTAAGTAGGGTGCTTTTAAAGAATACTATTGATACAAATTAAAGGAAATAACATTAATAAGCACACTGCCTGCATTTTAAGTTCTGAATAAATGTGAATTCCAACATCCTCTCCTCCCTTCAAATATTTTTTTCAAAAAAAGTCTTTCCCCCCAAAAGTACTGTAAAATCTCTATCTTAGAAAACAGGATTTGATTGACATTATGTGATTTCATTGAAACTCAGGATCATCATCATGTAAGACAATGTCATAAACAAAATCTTCAGTAAATATATTTATTACCTGGCTAATCATATCATCCATCTTACGGATATATCAGATTAATCCTTCCTTTATACTTAGGCATTTAGGTTGGAAAAATGTTTAAGATTGTCCTCAATCCTGTGAGCCTATTTCCAATCATCATAAGGGATGTGGAGAACTTTCCTACCTGCTATTCCCACCATCCCTCAGGAACACTTGCTTTGTTCCTAAGCTAGAGGACACCAATGTAGAATGATCCACTATGACACTGCTGTCACTGGAGACACAACCTCCTCAACCACAAAACTGACTTTTGTCCTAGTGCTCATCCCTTGGGAATTCCCCCTGAAAACTTCATACGCAGGTCCAAATCACATTCCAACCTAGTCCTCTAGGCCTCACAAGGCATGAGATCTCACCTCTTTCTCTGAGGCTGACAGTATTTGAGTCATCTGAGATGGCAAAACCCCCAACACTAAATTCCATCCTATCAACCCACAAAACTCAGATCTGTGGAGTTTAATGGGACCTCTACCTCGGCATCATAGAATTATGACTCTGATGATGGAAGCTCAAGTATTTCCCTTGAGAAACTTCATCTTTCACTGCTCCATCAAAGTTCCTGGGAGAAGACTAGGCACACAGATGAATGATAAACAGGTGAGCACAGGTCAGAGAAAAGAGAGCCAAATGAGGAAGGCGCCATTTTTCACTGTGATTGGAGTAACTGGGCAGCAGGTTCAGCAACAGGGTTATCTTAGGAACAATGTCTCAGGATTATAAAAACGATCCTGTGAATTTAAAAACAATATTTCAAGGGGAAAAAAAAACACAAACTTACGTGGGCCATGGTTTTAGAACTGCAAGAACTTGTTAGTTTTCCTTGGGCTTCCTCCACCGGAGAAGTACAGAAACCAGAGAGTCCAAGGCTGGAGGAGGAACAAGTGACTTTGAGAACTGGTGTGTCTCAAAACTTCCAAAATGATTTAAGTTAATATGAACCTGTTTTTTCCTTCATGTCTACTTCCAAACCCATCACACTATACGTATAAACTGGGGGAGACAATGGGGAGTCTGAATAAATGCAAACCTTCCCTGTGCCAAGAGGAACCACCTGTGCAAGTGTAGACACAGAGCAGAGGCCTCCTGTATGAAGTCAGACCAGGCACATCAGTGGAAAGGCTTCTGACCCATCCCAATTTCTGATGATGCTGATCTGAAGTTGAGACTGAATTGTTAAGTCCTGCCCTGAGTAGAGCCTCTTCTGTCCATATCCGCTTTAGGGCTAAGAAGGGGCTACCCCATCTAAACTCAAAAATCATTCATAGCTAGGGTATATGCCTTGACTCTGCAGACACAAAGGCAGAAAACAGCAAGCAGCCTTTGCACTTTCCCAAATGGAGCCTGTCCCCAACCAGGACTATAGCCCCCAAAATCCTCTGTTTTCAACCAACCTCTATTTCCTAATCTATACTGCTTTCCTGCATGAAGTCACTGGCCACTCTAACATCTCAATATCAAAGCTTGGAAGGAGTGAATTGATGACCACAGTGGCCAGGTGACAATAATACAAATAGATATTTTTAAGATCTTCTACATGATAAGTCCTTGACCACATTAACATTTAACCATGCAAGGCAGTGGTCTCCATTCAACAGAAGAGGTAATGGAGGCTCAAATAAAGTCTCTTGCCCAAATTCAGTTAGTAAGAGGTGGAGTGGTGTTTTGAATCTACATTTGTCTTAAATATAAAGCCAATTCTCTTTCAACTCTGGCTTTTGCTTCTGAAGCCCAGGATTTCTTTGAGTGAAACCTGTGGATGGATCATTCACTAAAAATAGCAACATATCATGTACAAAAGTTATTAAATTTCAGTATAGTTAAGGAGGTACTTGGTAAGGAAATAAAATATTAGTTTACAGTTATAAGACTGGCAGATTTAAAAGACTAATGATATGCATTTAAGTAATGTTATGGAGAAATGGATACTTTGTATTTACTACAGATTTTGTCAACTTTAAAACATGGCATAAAGAAGTATGTGAAAGAATTTTACCATACAAATCCACTTCTGGGACTCTGCCCAAAACAAATTATTTTAAATGTGTATTAAGATTCATGCAGAAGCCATAAAAAAGAACAAAATCATGAATTTCGCAGCAACCTGGATGGAACTAGAGTCTATAATACTGAGTGGCCTCTCACAGAAACAAAGATCCGAGTATCACATGTTCTCACTCATATAATGGACCTTGAATATCCAATGTAATAGTATAAGAAAATGACTGACAGTACTGGGAAACTATGGGGGGGGAGATGGGATTAACGGTAGCAAATATCTGTCTGGGGATGGGGAAACACCTCTTATCAATAGGGTGCCTGAATGAAACGTAATTGTACACCTAACCCTTAACTGTACCCCACAAAACCATAATAAAAAATATTGATTAAAAAAAAAAAAGATTCACGCAGAGATGGTGGAGTTCGACAATGAGCCTGGCAACAGCTGACTGGTTAGGTAAATTACAGATCATCTATGTAATAGAATATTAAATAATGGTAAATACTGTACTAAATTGGAGAAAATATTTAAGGGATGTGGAAAATATCCACGATATACTGTAAATAGAAAAACTGAGTTAAAAACCAAAATGTACAACATGATTACATTTGTTTAAAAATATACATTCATATACACATAAAGAAAGAATAAAGGGCAGGCAGAAATCAAGACACAGAAAAATGTCCAAAACTTTATATACCCATATGTTAACACTGCTGATCTGTATGACATTACTTGATACTCTTTTGAAGTATAATCCATCATTTAAAAAACAATTTAAAATATACACACATACATATATATCTATTTACTTCATTTTGATAAGAGAAATCTCTTCCTTTCTGTAAACTAGTACAGCCTCTGTGGAAATCAGTGTGGCAATTCCTAAAAGTTCTAAAAACTGACCTTCCATATGATCCTGCAATCCCCCTACTGGGAATATACCCGAAAGAACTCAGGACACTCTAGAATAAAGATATCTGCACATGTATGTTTATCGCAGTATTGTTCACAATAGCAAGAACATTGAACCAACCATGCTGCCCATCAAAAGAGGACTGGATTTTTTTAAATGTGGTACATATATACAATGGAATATTATGCAGCCATAAAGAAGAACACAATCATGAACTTCGCAGCAACCTGGATGGAATTCGAGTTTATAATACTGAGTGATCTCTCACAGAAACAAAGAGCTGAGTGCCATATGTTCCCACTCATCAGTGGACCCTGAACAACTACCGTATCACTGTAGGAAAGGAATTGAAAGTAGCAGGAAACTGCGGGGAGGGGGTGGGGGGTGGGGAGCTGGGATTGACAGTAGTCGATATCCGCCTGGGGAAGGGGGGCACACCTCATCAATAAGGGTACCTGCACAAGGAACATTTGTATACCTAACCCTGAATTGTACCCCACAATTTCAAAATAAAAATTAAAAGAGAAAAAAATGTCTTCTCTTGAACTTGGAGAAAAAGCTTAAGATCATCTAAAAACAGCTGTTATGTTTTATGGAATGTCTTTTTTTTCCCTTTAGTTCATAACATCTGAACCAACTTCGATTTATATATATATATCTCCACGTATACTACTGTACATATTGATGCTAGTCACAACAAGGCTTTTTTTCACGTACTCCTGACAGATGTATTCTTGACAGTTTACTTTGCTCTGTAACTGTCCTTTCATCCACAATATCCTCCAAACTGCCACTGAATAATCTTGACCCATTAGTTTCACTTTGACTCTAATATCATTACAATAAAAACTTTAGGTATGAAATTGTGCTGTCCAGTTCAACAGCCGCTAGCCACATATAGCTATTTAAATCAGAATTTAAATAAAATTAAAAGTTCAGTTCTTCAGTCACATTTGCCACATTTTAGGTGCTCCATGGCCACATGTGGTGAGCAGCTACCATACTGAAAAATATGGAACATAGCCATCATCAAGGAAAGTTCTGTTGGACAGCACTGGACAGCTCCTTCTTAGGAACTCCTAAGACATGTGATATGAACTATCCTGGTGGTTTTTATTACCTTGTACTTATTCAGTCTATTCCGACTTTATATTCTTTGCTGTAGGATAGCAACTACGTGTTTTCAGTTCTTGTATTCCTCTAATTACTAACATAAGAGCCAGCTTACTGTGAGACTTTATGTCTGATGTTTGACAAATTCCATTTTGAGGCTTTATTTCCTAGAAATGGCTATAAAAACACATTAAAATATATGCATAAAACCATAGAGAAGAACAAAATCATGTCCTTGGCAGCATCATGGATACAGCTGGAGATCATCACACTAGTGAACTATCACAGAAACCAAACACTGAATACCCATGTTCTCACTCCTAAGTGGGCACTAGACATTAGGCACGTGGGCACAAAGGCAGAAACAACAGACTCTGTGCACTGCTAAAGGAGGGAAGGAGGAGCCACAATCACCCATCGGGTACCATGTCCACTACTAGCTGGGGAGAGGGCTTGCCAGAAAACCAAGCCTCTCTTTTATGCAATGCACTTATGTAGCAAATCCTCACATGTACCCCACAACTCTAAAATAAGTATTTTAGAAATTAAAAAAAATTAAAACAGGTACATGCATGTCTATCACTTAATAGTTTATAAAAATCAAATATTATAAATATAGCCAGGCTTGGTGGCTCAGCCTGTAATCCCGCGCCTTTGGGAGGCTGAGGTGAGTGGATTGCCTGAGCCCGCGGGTTCAAGACCCGTCTGGGCAGCGAGACTTCATCTCTACAATAAATCCAAAAATCAGCCGGGTGTGGTAGCGCGCACCTGTAATTCCGGCAACTCGGAAGGCTGAGGCGGAAGGATTGCCGGAGCCCAGCAGGTCGAGGCTGCAGTGGCCGGGAGCGGCCACTGCACTCCAGTCTGGGCAACAGAGTGAGACTCCAACTCAAAAAAAATATATATATATTATAAATATAAATAGCCATAATAGGCAACAAGTTAAATATGGTCAGTTATGACACCATACTCATTGACACGGACTATACTGGTCCATATTTATTTTGGAAGGAAGACATCAATAATGAGTTACTGACCAATACAGGCAAAGTAAAGAAGTATGTACAATTATGGGTGGGATTATAAAGTTGTCATTAATAACACAGACTTTGTTGTCAGACTCTCAGAATGTAAATCTTAGTCTGACAATTACTAACTTTTCAGTTAATTTATTGGTAGGCTAGGGATAAGAACAGCACATATCTCATAGGATTGTCATGAAGACTGAGATAATGCAAATACTCCATTTAATAACATATAATTACCAATAAGAGTTAGATAGTATTATTAAAATAAAGGACATTACGTCCTTTATTCCATTGTTATTAAATAAAATCACTTTCTATTGTTTCCTTTTTAGAGTAAAATTTGAGTCTCATGCCCATTCTTTTTCATAATGATATTTTAAATATTTAGAGCCAAGTCTTGAAGATAAAATTATTTTAAATTAACAACATTAGTAAAACATATTCTCAGAAAGATACTTGGAAGGCTGAGGTGAATGGATCACCGTGAGCATGCCACTGCACTACAGCCTGGGCGACAGTAAGACTCTCACTCAGAAAAAATAAAAAAGCAGACAGAACATTATTTGGTTCTTCTCTACTACTCCACTGAATAATCAATTATCATTTTGGATATAATCCTTGTTAAAAGTCTTTAAATCCCAATATTCGTGACAGTCATATAAAATTTGAAACTTGAGTATTATTATTCATTACTATGAATACTACTTTACCTCATATATACCTTCTTTTTTCTTACAACTACCTCTTTATAGACAGAAATCTCAACTCACTGATTCTCTGGAAAAATCCCTGTTCATGTTCACACAAATTTCTATGCTCAGACTTCCAATCACATTCCTAACAGTCCTCCAAAACAGATGACTATTATCACTTACCTACTGACACCAGTCAAACCATCTATAATCTTGCTGTACTTATTATTATTTTTTGAGTCGAAGTATCTCACTCTGTCAACCCAGCTGGAGTGCAGTGGCATGAGCACGGCTCACCACAGCCTCAACCTCCTGGACTTAGACGATTCTTTCATCTTAGCTTTCCCAGTAGCTGGGACTACAGGTGCATGCCCCCACACCTGGCTATTGTAATCTTTTGATTTCTTTATAGAGACAATGTCTCACTATGTTGCCCAGGCTGGTCTCGAACTTCTGGGCTTAAGAGATCCTCCTGTCTTGATTACAGATGTGACCCAGCGGGCCCTGCCCTGTTGCACTGTTAGACTGAGGTCTTTGGTAAAGATCAATGACAGGACCCTACCTAAACATTAATCTCAACAAAACAGAGTTTTAACTTTTGGGTCCAGGATACGCGTCTCATTATGGAAAAGGAGTGCAGAGAAATTATTTGAAAAATGAGGAGGTCACTTGGAGGCCATTGAAGAGGAAGAACCCTCTAATATGGTCCGTTATTCACCGGAAAGGAAGGCCTAGCATAAATCACTGGGCATTTCAGGAAAAGAAAAGCAAATGAGTTCCATGTCCTGAAAACAAAAATTCATGTTATGAACAAAATCAACACGTCAACTTACCTGGATTTGGACTTTCAGACATGCTACAATTTCCCCCTCTTCTGCAGAATCCTTCTTTTGACGAATGGCAGGATGGGGGAAGAAGGAAATCATGAGACAGCAGGCCTTTCTTAGAGCACAGGTCGACCTACAAGATCCCCACCAGCGCCACATCTGCCCTGGCATCACAAGCATAACCAGCTGTGAGGAGGCTGGAATTCATCTTTGAACCCACAGCAGAACTCTAGGACCAGGGAGGGGGATGGGAATACTACCTATGGTTCTGAAAAATGTAGCAGCCCTTCCAGCGCCTCCAAGTGGGGACCCATTCATCCTGTCGTCCCAGGAGTCTGTTTAAGGGACACCTGAAACTCAAGACCAATCGCAGACCCAGGTCTGTGCCTTCTTACCGGGAATCTTCATCTTAGAGCTCAATATCTGACTTCTCTCTTGGGGACATTGCTCTGTGCAGACACCCAGGTCTGTGAAGGAAGAGGGTCAGTGACACACACCAAAGAGCCTGGCACCAATCGCAGCCTCACACCCGCACCCACCGTCAACCTGGTCCTGACAGCCGCGCACGCGCATGTACACAAACACATACACACACACCTAGTCACACGCGGGAGAGTCACACAATCCCCCTTCTCTGCGCCTCACACACGCGCAGGCCCGAGGCTCTCTCCCAGCACGACACGCCAATCAGCGCCCGGGTTGCCCTCACTTTGGGCGGCAGCCCCAACCCCAGCCCTGCCCCCAAGAGATTCGCCCCGCCTCAACTACCTCCGGCTTCTTTCTAGGTTGCGACCGCCAAACTCACCCCCGGGCGGCCGAACTATCAAGAGCGCACCGAAAGGAGTTCTCGGAGTCCCGGCCAACGTCGGCCAAGGCGCTTCTGGGAAATGTAGTCCCACGACTCCAGCCCGCCTCCCGGCAACCCACACCGGAAGCTGAGAAAGAGCACTTCCGGCCCGGGGCTTGTCTGGGCTATTCCATGTAGCCAAGCATCCTGAGTCGGCACAGCCAAGTTCATCCGTGGGTGCGGCCCTGAGTACCTGCGGGACCCGCACGAGCTCTGCAAGTCGGAATTTTGTCTGTTTCTTTCCTTGAGGGAGTCCCAGCACCTGGTACACAGCAGTTGCTCAATAGGTGCTAGTTATTTATTTATTTATTTATTTATTTATTTATTTATTTATTTATTTATGTCGGAGTCTCACTCTGTCGCCCAGATTGGAATGCAGTGGCACGATCATGGCTCACCGCAGCCTTGACCTTCTGGGCTCAGGTGATCCTTCCTCCTCAGCCTCCCAGGTAGCTGGGATGCAGTGTGCACCACCACGCTCAGCTAATTTTTTTATAGCGAGGAGGTCTCACTGTATTGCCCAAACTTGTCTCAAACTCCTGGGCTCAAACGATCCTCCCTCATCAGCCTCCCAAAATGGTGGAATTACAGGCGTGAACCTCCGTGCCCAGCCAGTATGTGCATTTTAAAGAATAGGTGCTTGGCCCCTTTGTACATGGCCTTGTGAGGGTGTCTATGTGTGTCACTGTGAGGGTCGTGGGACCGACTGAACCTCTCTGGTTGTGGTGGGTTGTGTTTCTGCATGTTTATAATCCTTTGGGTGTGAGTGCTGTGTAGTGGGCAGCATCCAGCTGTAAGAAGAAAGCTGCAGAAAGTAGCCTGGGAGTGTGATTTTTGTGACTGCAGGCAGTGAGGTTATAGGCTCTGTGGTAGATTGTGACTGTGCCTGACTGTAACAGAATGTGATAATATGTGTGTGATGGTGTGGGTATTTGGGTCTCTGGCTGACGGATTGTTGAGCGACTGGAGGTAAGCAAAGCTGTGTGAAGATGATTATGTGTGACCTTGAATATCTGGATGTGTAATGTCAAGGGTGTCAGTGAAATTGTGACCATGTGTGTATGATTTTTTGCAACCATTAGTGGTGTTTAACATCACTAATTATCAGAGAAATGCAAATTCAAACCACAATGAGATGTCACCTCACACCTGTTAGAGTGACTGTTATCTGTGGAATAAAGAGAATATATTGCATCTTCCTGGAACATAGGCTTTACTTAAAGATTTAGACCAGAGAGTTACCATTTATGTGCCAAATAATTTTGTCTTTTTATATTGAATCAAATGAATTTTTCACAGAGAAAAATGCAAATGGTAGTAACTTTTTTGGAAAAAGAAGAATTCTCTCCACGTTTGTGCTGTTAAGGGGACTTTGGAAAATCAGTTTAAAAAGCTTGGACTGAGGAAATAAATATATGCTTGGAAAGCTCATCAAACAGTCAGCTCTTGGTTTCTAAATAACACACTCCATGCAGAAGTGGCAGATTCCATGAAAGTGACAAGATTCTGAAGAAGTGTTAGATTCCAGGACTGGGGAAGCAAAAGTTCAAAATGAGTCTGGAACATCTTGTGCTGGCAAGTAAGGTGGTGCTCAAAGAATGGTGGGAACATGTTGAAAGGTCAAGGAAACCACATTGAAGGGATTCTCACTGTTCTTGCACCTGGCATGATTTGAGCATCAAAATAAATAATACTAGTTATAGATGATAACCCATTACATAATGGAATCATAAGTCCAGCCTCATATAAATTAGTAAGTGGGGGAAAAAGTGGAAAGTTTGATGAGGGACTGGATATTTACATTATTGCAAACCACTTCCCAAAGTACCTTCAAAAAAAGTTTGTGCCTATATGAAAAAATGTCTAACATCATTAATCATCAGAGAACTGCAGATGAAAACCACAATGAGATATCACCCCATACCCATTAGAATGACTGTTATCAAAAAGACAAAAGTTGGATCCTTCCCTCAATTTGTATATATATTTTTTTAAAAGACAGAAGATAACAAGGGTCAGTGAGGATGTGGATAAAAAGAAACCTTCGTACACTACTAGTGGGAATGTAAATCAGTACAACCATTATAGAAAACAATATAGAGTTTCCTCAAATTAAAAATAGAATTACTAACCGATCCAAAAACCCACTACTGGGTATATATCCAAAGGAAATGAAATCAGTTTTGTTTTGTTTTGTTTTTGTGTCAGAGTCTCACTCGGTTGCCCAGGCTGGAGTGCAGTGGCATACTCATGGCCACAGCAGCCTGGACCTGCTGGGCTTAGGCTATCCTTCCGCCACCTCTCCTGGCTAATTTTTTAAATTTATTATAAAGATGAGAGGTTGCCAAGTTGCCCATGCTGGTCTTGAAATCCTGGACTCAGGCAGTCCTCTCACCTCCAACTCCCAAAGTGCCAGGATTATAGACGTGAGCCACCATGCCTGGCCTGAAATCAGTACCTTGAAGAGTTATCTCTTCCCCCATGTTTATTGCAGCATTATCTGTAATGGAACCAACCTAAGTGTCCATCAATGAATGACTAGATAAGGAAAATATGATACATATAATGGAATACTATTCAGCCTTAAAAAAAAAAAATAGGAAATCCTGTCATTGGTGATAACATGGATGAATCTGGAGGTCATTAAGTGAAATAAAGGCAGGCATAGAAAGACAAATACCACAGGATCTCACTTATGTGGAATCCAAAAGAGTTCATAGAAATTCTTAGAAGCAGAGAGTAGAATGGTGGTTACCAGGGGCTGAGGGGTAGTTGTGGTTGGGTAGAGACTGATGAAAGGATATAAAATTTAAGTGAGGAGAAATAAAAGAGTTTGTGGAGATATTGATCAAAGGATATAAATTTAAGTTAGATATGAGGAATAAAAGAGTTTGTATCCAAATTTGAGTCAATTCTGGGTGAGACTAGAACATCCACAAGAAACTGGATGTGATGGGTCTCAATAATTTAGCAGAAGTATGACAAAGGTGTAGTGATACGGTGAATAATATGCCAACAAACCTTACTCTTGCACCAAGCACTACCTGGGACATCTAGATAAACCGTGAATATCAGACCCCGTGTGGGATGTTGTTAGAGTTCTATGAGTGTCATGTACAAGGTTATATGTATCTAGGAATATATGTGCAGTATTTAAACAAATCATATGACCTAGAGGTTTTGCTGTTATTCAGACTACACAAACTGCTCAGGAGGAAATTGGACCAGCAAGAAACCCCATCTCTTCCTCTGTGAGGGATACAAGGAATGCATAACAAGGACAGGGCACAGAGAAGACCGTATCCTGTCAAGAGACGCTACAATAGACTACAGGTTGGGCATAGTGGCTCATGCCTGTAATCTGAGCACTCGGGGAGGCTGAGGTGGGACCATCACTTGAGGCCAGGAGGTTGAGGCTGCAATGAGCCATAACTGCCACTCCACTCCAGCCTGGGTGACAGAACAAGACCCTGTCTCAAAACAAACGAGAAACAAACATACACAGCAAGGTCTCAATGCTTCAGAAAAGAGGCAAAAGTGCGTTCTGGAACAACCAATCAGATTTAACACCCTGCCACCTTTAGCTCTCCTTTAGTTTAGATGTGGAAAAATACAGAGCCAGAAAGATTGCCAGATGGACTAAGTATTGTATTGCCAGTGCTGTCCTTATAGTCCTTGCTGGTCATGTACTTCTGAAGGGTGCATAGGGGCAGGAGCATTCTGGATAGTGGTTTAAGAAAAGTTTCAATGCACAGTTCTGCATGGGGCCAGTAATATCCTCTACTCCCGCTAACACCTTCTCATGAGCCACCACCAGGTGGTTTCTCCACTCAGTCTGCTCAACATGCCCCTCCCCTTGTTCAGAATATGCCATGGCTCCAGGCATCCTGGAAGAAGTAAGGTTTTCTATTTCTTCCTGATTCAGCCTTAGTAGGTTGTATATTTCTAGGAACCTATCGATATTGTCTATATTATACAATTGTTGGCATATAATTGTTCACAATAATCCCTTATGATAATTTTTACTTGTGTCATCCACTGTAATGTCTCCTCTTTCACTTCTGATTTTCTTTATTTAAGTCTTGTGGGTTTTTTTCTTAGTCTACCGAAGGGTTTGTTAATTTTATCTTTTTTAAAAAATCAACTCTTAGTTTATTGTTTTTTCTATTCTCTATTTCATTTATTTCTGTTCTAATCTTTGTTATTTCCTTCTGCTAGCTTTACTTTTATTTTGTCCTTTTTGTTCTAAAAAGAGTTGTAAAAATTAGGTTGTTTAAGATATTTCTACTTTTTAAGTGTAGGCATTTACTATTGTAAACTTCCCTCTTAATACTTTTCTTTTTGTTGCATCCCATAAGTTTGGTGAGTTGTATTTTTGTTTTCATTGTCTCAAGGTATTTTTAAAATTCTCTTTTGACTTTCCTTTTTACTCATTTGTTCAAGAGTGTTTTTTCATTTCTACATGTTTCTGGATTTTCATTTTTTTCTTGCTGTTATGATTTCTAGTTTGATTCCACATGGCGTGAGAAGATATGGTATGATTTCAGTCTTAAATTCTTAAGACTTGTTTTGTGACCCAACATATAATCAATCCTGGAATTTTTGAAGGGCATTGAGAAGAATTTGTATTCTTCTCTTCTATTGGGTGGAAAGTTGTATATATGTTTGTTAGGTCCATTAGTCTGCAGTGTTCAAGTCAGCTATTTCCTTATTGATTTTCTGCCTGGATGTTCTACCCATTATTGAAAGTGGGGTATTGATATCACCTTCTATTATATCATTGCTGTCAATTTCTCCCTTTAGCTCTGTCAATTATGTTTTGTGTATCTCGGTGCTCTGATGTTGCGCACATATATATTTACAATTTTATAGCTTTTATTATTATATAATTATTAATGTCTCTAGTGAAACTTTTCAACATAATGTTGATTTTGCCTGATCTAAGTATAGCCACCCCAATCTCTTGGTTACCAATTGTATGGAGTAATTTTTTCTGTGTGTCTTTTTTTTAATTTCTATTTTATAGTGATACTTCCCCATAAGTATTTGTACATATTTATGAGGAGTGTAATATTTTCTTACATGTATAGAAGGCATAATGATCACGCCAGTAATTTGGAGTATCCATCACCTCAAGTATTTATCATTTCTATATATTAGGAAAATTTCTAGTCCCCTCTTCTGGCAATTTTGAAATATACGATACATTGTTGTTAATTATAGTCTCCTTATTTTACTATTGAATATTAGAACTTATTCTTTCTATCTAGCTGTATGTTGTTGCCCATTGCTCTTTTCATGCCCCCTGCTCCCCACATCCTTCCCAGCTTATGGTATCTGTCATTCTACTCTCTACCTCTGCAAGATCGACTATAGCTTCCACATATGAATAAGAATATGGGATATTTGTCTTTCTGTGTCTGGTTTATTTCACTTAACATAATGACTTCCTGTTCCATCCATGCTGCTGTAAATGACATGGTTTTATTCTTTTTTGTAGTCAAGTAGTATTCCATTGTGTATATATACCACATTTTCTTTATCCATTCATCTGTTGATGGACACGTAGATTGATGTCATATCTTTGCTATTGTGAATAGTGCTACAATAAACACGAGATTGCAGGTATTCTTTTAACATACTGATTTCTTTTCCTTTAGGTAGATACCCAGTAGTGAGATTGCTAGATTATATGGTAGTTATATTTTTAGTTTTTTGAGAAATCTCCACACTGTTTATCATAGTGGTTGTACTAATTTACATTCCCATTAACTGTGTATTAGAGTTCCCTTTTCTCTGCATCCTTGACAGCATCTACTATTTTTTGTCTTTTTAATAATAGCCATTCTAAGGAAAGATTATATCTATTTATGGTTTTGATTTTAATTTCCCTGATGATTAGTGACGTTGAACATTCTTTCATATATGTATTGGCCATGTGTATGTCTTCTTCTGAGAAATGCCTATGTTATTTGTCCCCTTTTTAATTGGGATTATGATTATGATTATGATTATGAGTGCTGTTGAGTTGTTTGACTTCCTTGTGTATTCTGGATATCAGTCCTTTGTCAGATGAACAGTGTGCAAATATTTTCTCCCAGTCAGCAGGTTGTTGCTTCACTCTACTGGTTGTTTCCTTTATTGTGCAGAAGCTTTTTAGTTTAGTATTTGTCTGTTTTTGTTTTTTTGTTGCCTGTGCTTTTGAGATCTAAGCCATAAAATCTTCATGTAGACCAAAGTCCTGAAGTGTTTCCATTATGTTTTCTTTTAGTAAGTGTTACTGTTTGGGATCTTCCACTTGAGTCTTTAATTCATCTTGAGTTGATTTTTGTACATGGTAAGAGGTAGGGGGTCCATTTTCATTCTTTTATATATGGATGTCCCCTTTTCCCAGAACCATTTATTGAGGAAGATGTCCTTTTCCCAATGTATTTTCTTGGTGACTTTGTTGAAAATCAGTTAGCTGTAAATACTGGGTTTACTTCTAGGCTCTCTATTCTGTTCATTTCTCTATTCATTTGCCTATGTGTCTGCTTTTATACCAATACTGTGCTGTTTTGGTTACTATAGCCTTGTAATATGTTTTGAAGTCAGGTAATGTGATGCCTTCAGCTTTGTTCTTTTTGCTCAGGATCGCTTTGGCTGTTTGGGCTATTTGTTGGATAGATACAAATTTTAGGAGTGTTTTCTCTATTTCTGTGAAAACTGACATTGGTATTTTCATAGGGATTGCATCGAATCTGTAGATTTCTTTGAGCAGTGTGTTCATTTTTTTTGACTTGGAGTCTTACTCCATTGCCCAGGCTGGAGGGCAGTGGCACATTCACGGCCACCCCAGCATTGACCTACTGGATTCCAGCAATCTTTCCACCTCAGCCTTCCAAGTAGCCAGAACTACAGGCATGTGCTACCACACCCGGCTAATTTTTTATTTATTTATTGTAGAGACGAGGTCTCACCATGTTGCCCAGGCTGGTCTTGAACCCACAGACTCAGGAAATACTCTCACCTCGGCCTCCCAAAGTGCTGGGATTACAGGCTTGAGCCACCGTGCTCGGCCAGTGTGTTCATTTTAATTCTTCCAGTCTAAGAGCATGGGATGTTTTTCCATTTGTTTGCATTCTCTTCAATTTTTTTCATCAGTGTTTTATAGTTTTTCTTGTAGAGATCATTCACTTCTTTGGTTTAATGTAGTCCTAGATTTTTTTTTTTTTTTTGTAGCTATTGTAATAAGATTGCCTTTGATTTCTTTCTCAGCTAGTTCATTATTGGTATATAAAAATGCTACTAATTTTTCAATGTTGGTTTTGTATTCTAAAACTTTACTGAATGTATTTATCAGATCTAAGAATTTTTTGCTGAAGTCCTTAGGTTATTCTGGAAATAAGATTATATCATTTACAAAGAGGAAGAATTTGACTTCTTTTTTCCAATTTGGCTGCCTTTTTATTTCTTTTGCTTGTCTAATTACTTGGGCTAGCACTTTCAGTATTATGTTGAATAGGAGTGGTGAAAATAGGCTTATTACAGTTCTTGTCTTATTCCAGTTCTTACAGGAAAAGTTTTCAGCTTTTCTCATTCAGTATGATGTTAGCTATGGTTTTGTCATATATGGTTGGTATTATGTTCCTTTTATGCCTAATCTGTTCAGAGTTTTTATCTTAAAGAGATGTTGAATTTTATCAAATGCTTTTCTGCATCTATTGAGGTGATACTATTTTTTCCTTCATTGTGTTGATGTGATGTATTACATTTATTGATTTGCATATGCTGAACCATCCTTACATCCCTGGGATAAATCCCACTTGATCATGGTGTATTATCATTCTGATGTGCTGTTGGATTCTGTTGGCTATATTTTGTTGAGGATTTTTTGGTTTTTGGCAACTATATTTATCAGCGATATTGGCTTTAGCTTTCTTTTTGATTGTTGTTTTCTTGTCTGGTTTTGGTATCAATGTAATGCTGGTTTTGTAGAATGAGTTAGGAAGAATCCCCACTCTTCAATATTTTAGAATTTGGAATTGATGTTAGTTCTTATTTGATGTTAGTTGTATAGTTAGAATTTGGCAGTGAATACCAAGTCTTGGACATTTCTTTGTTGGGAGAATTTTTATTACTGATTAAATCTCATTTTGGTTTTTTATTTCATCCTGATTTAATCTTGGAAGGTTGTATATGTTCGGTAATTTGCCTCTTTTCTCTAGGTTTTCAGTTTGTTAGTGCATAGTGGTTCATAATAGTCTCTGAGGATCTTTGGTATTTCTGTGGTATCATTTGTAATACACTTCTTAGTTTGTTTATTTGGGTCTTCTCTCTTTTTTCTTGATTAATCTAGCTAGTAGTTTATCAATTTTATTTATCATTTCAAAAAAACAATTCTTTGTTTTCTTTATGTTTTGTACAAATTTAGTCTCTATATTGTTTAGTTCTTCTCTGTTCTTTAGTACTTCTTTCCTTCTACTAATTTTGAGTCTGGTTTATTATTGCTTTTGTAGTTCTTTGAGGGGCATCATTCAATTGTTTATTTGAAATTTTTTTTTTAGATGTAGGCATTTATTCCTATAAGCTTCCCTCTTAGTACTCCTTTTGCTGTATCAAATAGGTTTTAGTAAGCTGTGTTTTGATTTTCATTTGTTTTAAGAAACGTTTTTATTTCTTCCTTAATAATTTCCTTGATCCAGTGGTCATTCAGGAGAATAGTGTTTAATTTGCATGTATCTGTACAGTTTCCAAAGTTCCTCTTGTTATTTTTTTAACCTTAAATTTTTTTTATTTTAAAATTGTGGGGTACAATTCAGATTTAAGTATACAAATATTCATTGTGCGGGTACCCCTGTTGATGAGGTGTGCCCCCCCAGACAGATTTCGCTACTGTCATCCTCTTGTTATTAATTTCTGGTTTTATTCCATTGTGGTCTGAGAAGATACTTAATATGATTTCAATTTATAGATATTTGTTGAGAATGTTTTGTGTCCTAACATGTGGTCCATTCTAGAGAATATTTGATGTGCTAATGAGAAGAATGTGTGTTTTATAGCTATTTGATTAGATGTTCTATAAATGTCTGTTAGGTCCATTTGGTCTAACGTACAGTTTAAATCTAATGATTTTGTTTTGATTTTCTGTCTAGATGATGTATCTGATGCTGAAAGTGGGGTGTTGAAGACCTCAGTTATTATTGTATTGGAATCTGTCTCTCCCTTTAGATCTAATAATATTTGCTTATATATCTGAATGTTCTGGTGTTGGTTGTATATATGCTTAGAATTGTTGTTTTCTGTTGCTGAATTGATACCTTAGCATTATATAATGACCTGCTATGTCTCTTTGTGCTGCTTTTGACCTAAAGTCTGTTTTCTCTAATATAAGTATAGCTACGCCTACTCATTTTTTATTTTCATGGGATATCTTTATCCATTCCTTTATACTTTGTTTATATGTGTCATTTCAGGTGAGATTAACTTCTTGTGGGCAGCATATAGTTGTCTGCTATAGACTAACCTTAACTCTAGCCCTAACTCTAAGGCAATATTTTTTAAAAAATCTATTTGGGCAGTTTATGTCTTTTAAGTAGAAAATTTAATCTATTTACATTCAAGGATATGGTTGATATGTGAACACTTATTCCTGTCATTTTATTAGTTGATTTCTGGTTGTTTTACATGTCCTTTAATTTTTTTTCTCGCTTATCATTGTTGCTTGGTGATTTTCTGGTTTTCTATAGTGATAACCTTTGATTCCTTTCTCCTCTTCATTTGTGTGTTTGCTCTACCAGTGGGTTTTATACAAGCAGGGGGACCCAAAAATAGAATTACTTATTAACCTTTTTATTTAAAAATTATTATTGCATGTTTAAATTTCAGTCATCTTCAAAGTACTCTCCGTTTGATGCAATACACATATTAAAATGCTTTTTCCACCGCTCAAAACAATTTCTGAACTCATCAACTTTGATGTCCTTTAGTACTTCTGCCATGTTTTGTTTCACCTCTTCCACATTGGCAAAAGCATTTCCCTTTGAGGACTTTTTTCATCTGGGGAAAGAAAAAAGTTGCTTGGGGTGAGATTGGATGAGTAGGGAGAGTGGGGCATGGGGGTCATGATGTTTTGGTTCAAAAACTGCTAAACAAAATGCAGTGTGGGCAAATACACTCGTAAATCACCCATCATAAAAATGGGCAAATGCATTGAAAGAATCTTTTTTAAAAATTCACTGAAGCTGAACAACAGTCTCTCACAACAGTGCTAGCTGGTACACTGATGCCAATGGGTTCCTAGAACACTTAGCTAGCAGGTGAAGCCTGTACTACAAAGGACCTGCCCTCCAAAAACTAAATTTTTTTTTCTCCTTCATACTTTCATGTGCTTACAGTATGGTAGATATTGTCTTTTTGCTTCTAGGTGTAGGACTCCTTAAGCATTTCTTGTAGGTCAGGTCTAATGGTAAATTCCCTCAACTTTTGCGTGTCTTGAGAAAGACTTTATTTCTCTTCACTTATGAAGGATAACTTTGCTGGGTATAGTGTTCTTGGGTGAAAGTAGTTTTTACTTCAGCACTTTGAATATATAATTCCATTTTCTCTTGACTTTTATGGTTTCTGCTGAGAAATCTGCCATTAGTCTAATGGGGTTTCCTTGTAAGTGACTAGTTGCTTTTCTATTGGTGTTTTTCAAATTCTTTTTTTGTTTTTGACTTCAACAGTTTGAGTATAACATGCTGTGGAGAAGACCACTTTGAATTGTACCTATTTGGGGATTTTTTTTTAACTTCTTGTGTCTAGATGTCTATATTTATTGTTAGACTTGGAACATTTTCAGCTATTATTTTATTAATCAGATTTTCTATATTTTTGTTTTCTCTTCACCTTTTGAGATACCTAAAATTTGAATATTTTATCACTTTATGATGACCTACATGTCAAGTAGGCCTTGTTCTTTCTTTTTTATTCTCCTTAAAGATTTTTGTCTGTCTGATTATTTTAAAAGACCTGTATTCAAATTTGAAATTCTTTCTTCTGCTTGATCTAGTCTACTGTTGAAGCTTTCAAATGTATTTTGTATATCAGTGAATTCTCCAATTCCAGAATTCATTTTTGTTTTTGTTTTGTTTTGTTTTGTTTGTTTTGCTTGGTTTTTTTAGTTGGAATCTCACTCTGTCACCCAGACTGGAGTACAGTGACATGCTCATGGCTACCATAGCCTTGAACTGCTGGGCTTAGGTGATCCTTCCGCCTTAGCCTTCTAAGTAGCAGGAACTATAGACACACACCACCATGCCTGTCTAATTTTTGTAATTTATTATAGAGATGAGGTCTCACCAAGTTGCCCAGACTAATCTCAAACCCTCAGGCTCAGGCAATCCTCTTGCCTCAGCCTCCCATAGTGCTGGGATTACAGGCTGAGCCACCATGCCTGGCCTGGTTCTTTATGATCTCTATATCTTTAGTAAATTTCTCATTCATGCCCTGAATTGCTTTTCCAATTTCTTTCTATTATTTTTCTGAATTCTCTTGTATCTCCCTGATTTTCTTTAATATCATTATTTTGAATTATTTTTCTGGGATTTCATAAATTTGCTTTGTATTAGAATCTGTCACTTGAGAATTATTGTGTTCCTCTGGAGGTATTATATTTCCTTGTTTTTACTTGATTCTTGTGTTTTTATGTTGATATCTATGCATCTGGTGTAACAGTTGCTTCTTACAACTTTTTGAATTTGCCTTCATGGGGAGGATATTTCCCTGAAGATGTATCCATGGTGTTGGTTGGGTAGGACACTTTGGCCTTGATTCTTGGTATATGCAGTAGATAGTCTCCACATTATTTTTTTCAGCTGTAAGCAGTGTCAGTGAGGTCTATGATTTCTACAGCGGCATAGAGTGAAGTTGTTAGTGGAGTGTGTGGTGAAATTTTATTGGAGATGGGGATACTAGGTCAGCCAGTTCTTGGCCTCCAGTGGTGGCAGTGGTGAGCTGAGCATGCCTGTCCTTGGGCTCCTGGGTAACATGTACTGGCACAACTGATAGTTGGTACAAATGGAACAATTATTTTACCTCCAGATAGTTTTCTTTGGTGCCAGTAGTGGCAGTGGTGGGCCAGGCAGATGCATGGATTTTCAGCATTCTGGGCAGTAGGCATGTCATGGTCAATAGCAGTAGCAATAACAGTAACAGGACAATTCTCTAGTTCTCATGCAATTTTCACTGGTGTTGATGGTGGCTGCAGTGGGCTGGGTAGGTTAGTACGCTGACCCACTGCTGGGTGCTAGCTGTAGTGGTAGACACAGGTTGGGTGGGCCAGATCTGAGGCCCACAGTGTTCAGGTGCCAAAGATGACAGATTCATCTTGGCAATCCCCATGTCCCCATAGAGCATTCTTGGCACTGGGGAGTGTTATGGGCTAAGCCATGTGGGTAGACCTGTCTTCAGGCCTCCAGGTGATTCATGCAGGTGCTGGCTGTGGTAGACAGGCTCAGGATGATTCCTAGTACTCTGTTGAACATTCAGGTAGAATGTAATCAGCTGCACTGTGGCCCTGCTACTGGGGAGGATGGGGTTGCTTTTAGTGGCAGCCATAACAGGCAACTGGGGAGCACACACTTTGCTCACGCTTTGGCCCCAGTAGCGGCAGCCCAAGAAATTTCAGAAATTTACTAAAAATTTTGTCCTTGTTCCTGTGGAAATATAGGGTAGCTCTACTGCAGTGGACAGCTTGGTCACTGCCAATGGCTCATGCTTTGACCCTGGTGGCAACAGCTAGCCACTGTCGTGCCTGCAGGCAGGAAATATCAGTGGAGTACCAGGGATGTGGATATGCAGAGGCTGTTGAACCCCAGGGCAGAATTCAGTCTGTTGGGACTGGGATTTCAAAATGGCACTTTCTCTAGCTACTTAAGGCCCTGGGTGTTTGTGGAACCCATTCAGAGCTCCTTCTCTGGAGCAATGCCATTGTGTGGTCTCCAAGCTGCCTATGTTATTTTCAGGGCCTATGAGGATAAAGAGGCTCTCACATGGCTAGGATTGCAGGAGAACATAGTGAGAATGTGGGCCAATGAGGGTCTCTCACTTACCCTTTCCTCACTCTCTCCCATTTCCCACTCAATCATATCTGAGCAGACTGCCCTCCTAAAGGAAGGCTTCCCTTTCCTTCCTTGCTCTAAGTTTTTCCTGTCACTTCTCTATTGAATTCCAGTATTCTCTCTTAGATGATCTGTTTGAAGTGTGATTATCTACTTGGTGTTTTACTTTTTCTTTATGGAGGGGGTGAGTATGAGATGCCTCTATTCCTCCATCTTGTAGCCCATCTACATGTGTTTTTATAGCTAAAGTGAGTTTATTGTAGATAGAATATCACTGTATCTTTTTTAAAAATCCATTCAGCCACTCTGTGCCTTTTGATTGGGGTGTTTACCTATTTACATTCAAAGTGATTATTGATAGGTAAAGACTTATTATTGCCATTTTGTTAATTGTTTTCTGTTTTGCAGTTATTTTGTTCATCTCTTCCTCTCCTGCTGTCTACTTTTGGTATTTAATTTTCCATAGTTATGTGGATAATTTTTTCTCTGGAAATATCTTTTGTATACTGCCATTTCCTCCTTTGTGGTTACCATGAGGTTGTATAAATCTTCTTATACTTATAATCATCTGTTTATATTTGATCTTTTAAGTTTAACTGCATGCAAAAACTCTACATTTTTATACCCCCCCACCACCACTTTGTGTTCTTGAAGTCCGAATTTTTTTTAATTCTCAATCTGTTACCAATTTTTTGTGGTTATAGTTACTCTTAATAATTTTATCTTTAGTTTTTATATTAGAGTTATGAATAATTTTATGAATAATTTGCACACTATTAGAGTGTCATATTATTCTGTGTTTGAGTATATAATCACCTTTACTGGTGAGATTTATACTTTCATATGCTTACACATTGCTGTTTAGTGTATTTCCAATTCCATTTAAAGTGCTACCTTAAGCATTTCTTGTATAGACTGGTATAGTGCTGACAAGTTCCTCAGCTTTCGTTTATCTTGGAAAGACTTTATCTTCCCTTCATTAAAGGATAGTTTTGTATGGTATAGTATTCTTGGTTGGAAGTTTTTGTTGTTTCAGGTGTTTAGATATATCATTCTACTCTCTCCTGGCCTGCAAGGTTTTTTGTAGATAAGTTATCTGATTTTCTGGTGGACTTCCTTAGTATATCACAAGTCACTTTTCTCTTATCCCTTTCAAAAAAAATTTTTTTGTCTTGATTTTTGACTGTTTAATTATAATATATCTCAGTGTAGATATTTTTATGTTCAACCTATTTGGGGTCCTAGGGGCTTCTTGAGTTTGGATATCTATTTATTTCCCCAGATTTGGGGAATTTTGGAGTTTTTTTTTCTTTAAATAAACTTTCTGTGGCTGGGCTCAGTGGCTCATGCCTGTAACCCCAGCACTTTGGGATTGAGGTGGGAGGATAACTTGCACCCAGGAGTTCAAGATCATTCTGGGCAATATAGTGAGACCTCATCTCTACAAAAAGAAAATGTCTTAAATTAGCTGGGTAAAGTGGCATATTCCTGTAGTCCCAGATACTCAAGAGGCTGAGATAGGAGGATCACTTTAGCCCAGGAGCTTGAGGCTGCAGTGAGCTGTGATCATGCCACTGACTTGGGCAACAGAGTAAGACCCTGATCAAACAATACAAAACAAAAAAGCCAAAAACCTCTCTGCCTCTTCTCCCTCTTCACCTTCTTCAGCTTCTGTGATGAATATATTGGTTTACTGGTTGGTAATTCATGAATCCTGCAGGACTTCTTCATTTAAAAAAATTTTTTTTCTCCTCCAACTAGATGCTTTCAAATGACTTTTCTTTGAGTTTGATGATTCTTCTGCCTGATTGAGGCTGTTGTGAAGCTCTCTATTACATCTTTTAGCTCAGTCATTGTATTTTGTTAAACTCCAGAAACTTTGTGGCTCTTTTTTGTAATTTGTATATGTTTTTTAAACTTCTTTTGTTCTTATTTTTTTCCAGATTTTATTAAATTGTTTATCTGTGTTCTCTTATAGCTCACTGAAGTTGTTTGGAACAATTATTTTGAATTATTTGTTAGGTAACTTGTAGCTCTCCGTTTCTTTGGGGTCAGTTTCTGGAAGTTTATTGTGTTCCTTTGTCCATGTCATGTTACCCTGATTTTTCATAGTCCCTGTGCATTTGAAGAAGCAGTCACTTCTTCCAGATTTTACAGATTGTCTTCAATAAGGGAAACCTTTACCTGCAGGGGAGATAGGGGAAAAGAAGTGCCATACAGAGAGTACTCAGGAATGTGCTGATGCATGTGGTATAGTGGCAAAAAGGATACATATGAAGGAGCATATGTTAGCTCTGAATATGAGGTATTTGGGGGTGTGGTGGCTTAAACAGCTGGTGTACACTATATCAACTACAAAGTCCTTGGTGGCAAAAGCTGAGGGGTTCTGTGGTGAATGTGATGGATGTTGGTTTCTTTAGTGATGCCTCCAGGTCTAGCAGCGATTGTGCCTATGTAAGCATGAGCTAGGAAAGATGACAGTGTAGCCAGAGCGAATGACATGGAGTGGCAGAGGTCAGCTTCATTGTGTAAATGCCAGTAGGAGTCATCAGCTAACACATGTGCACTGCAAAGAATAGGGCCAGCTGCATATGTTTGTGTATACAGCTGTGGAGGGTGACCATGGGTACATATGTAGCATTGAGAGCTAGAGCCTGTGGCAGGGGACAGTGCTGGTTGCATGTGCTTGTGTGGTTACAATGGACCCCAAGCCTTAGATGTCCACAGCAACTGGTGTTCATAACAGTGAACATTTTAGGATCCTTGGTGGTAAAAACTGCACGGAGTCCACAGTGACTGTGAGAGCTGTTGATGTCCTTGGCAGTGAAGGCTGCTGGGGTCTTCTGCAGAGCAGACTACTGTTGAATATAGTGGTACCTGTCATGTGGTTGATACTGGTAGCCCCTCCCTTCTTCTTTGTTCCTAGCTATCTCTAGATGTCTCAGCTCTGCCAATGTCCCCAGCTATTTGGGTGGGTGAAACCAAAGCAAGTCCTTAGAGATAAACCCCAAAATGCTGGGGAAGCTGGATTCTCACCCTGCTCTCCTTTTATCTGCAAGGGGAATTTGCAACATAAGGAGATTCCTCTTGGCACTGAGCCGTGCCAGCCTGGGGGATGGGATGATGCAAGCTAAATGAAACTGTTCTTTCTACCTTTTCTGTCAGTTATTCTAGGATTTTTTTTCTCCACTGTGGTGCTACAGCTTCTTAGCTGGATTCCAGAGCTCTTTTAGAGCTATTTTTATTCATGGATAGCTGTCCAATTGTCTATTTTGTGGGGGTGGGGGGAAATCCTCTTTTCTGCCATCTTGCTGACATCACTGCCTTTTCTTTGTTTATTATGACATTTACATTTTTTAGGTAAAAGTTCAGTTATTTTATAGAATGTCTCTTAATTTGGTAGTGTGATGCTTTTGCATGATGAGATTCAGGTTATGGATTTTAGCTATAATAATGGAATTACTGCATAATTTATGTATGGCAAAAGTCCACAGTGCAAATGAAATGGCATAATCTTTGAACCAGATTTAGCTCCTTTGAAAGACTGTTTGACATTATTCACAATAGCAAAAACATGGAGTCAACTGTGATGTCCACTGAAAGAAGACTGGATTTAAAAATGTGGTACATAGACACAATGAAATATTACACAGTCATAAAGATGAACAGAATTACAAACTTCACAGCAACTTGGATGGACTTAGAGTCTATAATACTGAGTTATCTGTCACAGAAACAAAGAGCTGAGTACCATAAGTTCTCACGCATAAGCAGATCTTGAACAATTATAATACTATAAGAAAGGGATTGGCAGTAGTTGGAAACTGCCTGCGGCGGGGTGGGGCAGGGCACACTTCATCAACCTGCATAATGACCACTTGTATGCCTGACCCTGAATTGTACCCCACATTTTTAAAATAAAATAAAATAAGAAGAAAGGCTGTTTGATCAGGAAACCTGCATTGCTCTACCACCTTACTTCATAGCTGTCAGCATCGAACTTTAGGGAGTTGATTCTGCCCTGTAACAAATTCAGTGTCTTAGCTATGTGCTGATACCTCCAGTTTAACCACTACTTATTTTGTATTCCAAGGACTACTCAGTTGTCTTTTTTTTCCCAGTTGTGACATTTTCTTCCAAAGGACAGTGAAATATTGGGATTTTTGAGGTTCTTGAAGTTGAAGAAGACCTTATTAACACTAATTGTCAGGGGTTTGATGCAACTTGGCCTAATTTTCCAGACTGCGAAAAGCAGCACCTTTTCAGTCTTGTGACTTGAGAAACAAGCCTCATGTTTCTGCATGGTCCAGGTCTTTTGATGGAGGCATTTACAATCAAGTTAAAACTGTTTGTATAGGGATGCATGCCAGAGTAGTAAAGATGAGATATGTCTCTCTTTTTGGAGATACTCCAGGGTAATAAAGGCAAATGCCTCTCCTTTCTTTTCCCAGAGAAAATTTGCTTACATTCCAGAGTAAAGAAAGATTTCCTATCCCTCTCTCCCCAATCTCTCTCTCTCTCTCTCTCTCTCTCTCTCTCTCTAACTCTCTCTCTAACTCTTTCTTGACAGACATGTCACCAGAAGCTGCATATACGATCAGAATTTCTTAATGTCGGGATTCTTGTGTAATGCACTCCATATGCATATACCATTTTTACCTTAATGCTTTGTCCTGTGGGGATCAGGACTCTGGGAAGCAAGACAAGATATTACTCCATCTTCTGCCTCTGCCATTAGTAAAAAATGGCCTCTGACCTAGGGGTCTTATTTCTTCTGTTAGTATATGTATATAAAACTGTGGCAGACTATCTTGTTATCTTGCAAGTAGGGTAAAATCTCAAACCTTTCATTTTCTGACTTATGAAACATCTTTTCATAGGATGATTAGCAGTTTATATATTCTCTATCTCAAGTCTTTTGCTGCCTTTTAATTGAATTATCTGTCTTTTTCATATTGCCCGGTAAGTTTCATTTATATTACATAATAAAACATCAAGATATTTGTTTGACATATATTATAAATAACATCTTACAGTATGAGTTTTTAATGGTTAAATAGAAGTTATTATTTTAAATATAAACCAAATTATCATTTTTTCCCTTTATGATTAGGGTTTTAAAAAAAATACTATTTAGCCTTTTAGAGAGACTTGCCCATGTCAGGTACAAAAATTTCGCCTGCCCTTTCTTTCCTCTCTTTATCCAATAAACTTTGTTTTGAAACTTAAAAATATATACACTAAGCCATGCTCGGTGGCTCAGCCTGTAATCCCGCGCCTTTGGGAGGCTGAGGTGAGTGGATTGCCTGAGCCCGCGGGTTCGTGACCCGCCTGGGCAACTTGGTGAGACCTCATCTCTACAATAAAATCAAAAATTAGCCGGGCATGGTAGCGCGCACCTATAGTTCCAGCTACTTGGAAGAGTGAGGCGGAAGGATCACCAGAGCCCAGTAGGTCTAGGCTGCAGTGGCCGGGAGCGGGGGACAGAGTGAGACTCCATCTCAAAAAATAAATAAATAAATATATATATATATATATATATATATAATTTAAAAATAGGTATTTTTGCCAAACCAAAGGTCATGAAACTAGTCTATGTAATTATTTAGAAACTTTATTATTTTATCTTTACATCTAGAATTACAATTCACCTGGAATTGATATTTCTGTAGGAAATAAAATAGGGGTCCAGATTTATTTTATCCACATGGAGATGACAAAGCTATATTTATTAAAAGGCCATTCTTACACGAATCACCACAGGATTAACCTTGTCAGAAATCAAGTGAGTATATAAGTGCGATTTTCACTTTTCTTCTTCAAGTATTGTATTGGCTATTTTTTAGACTTTCATTTACTTATAAATGCCAGAATCAGTTTGTCAATTTCCAGCAGGAAAAAATCCTGGTGGAATTCTGACTGGCATTGCATTGAGTTTATAGATCAATTTATGAAAAATTTACATTTTTTACTCTGTAAAATCTTCTAATTCATTAATATGTTGTAGTCTTATATTTACTTATGTCTTCTTCAATTTCTGTCAATATTTTGTAACTTTAAGTATTTACATCTTGCATATACTTTGTTAGATTTATTTTTGGGCAATTAAGAATTTATTTGATAAGTGTTATAATTTTAAATTTAATTTTCCATTTGTTTTTTTGCTGATGTAAATAGTTGATTTTCTTTTTTAGAGAGATATTTGGTCTTTCTATCTTGCCCAGGCTGACTTTCTGCCTCAAGCAATCCTCATGCTTCAGCCTCCCAAGTAGCTAGGACTCTTGGTGCATGACACAATGCCTAGCTTATGTTTGATATTGACCTTGTATTCAGCTACTTTGCTAAGTTCATTTTTTAATTTTATAGGTTTTGTGGTGATTTTTAATTTTTTTGTATACAATCATGATGTTTGTGAATAATGATAGTTTTATTTCTTCTTTTTCTAGTCTGATGCACTAACTTTTTTCCTGCCTTATTGTGCTAGGTGGAACTTCAAGTATATTTATTTATTTAACTGTTAATAGTTTTATTGAGGCATAACTGACCTACAATACACTGTGTATAATTTGATTGATATTGACATACACTCATACAACCATCACTACTGTCAAAAAAACAAAACATACTCATTGTCTCTAACTTTTTTTTAGATTGAAAAATATAGTTTATTTAGAAAATAAACTAGAGAGAGAGAAAAGGAGATTTACCTCCTCAAGGTAGGGGAGGGGTCAAAATTAAGAAAACAGGGTGGCCATAGCCCAAAGAACACATGGCCTGGCCGGTGCTTAACAAAACTATGGCAAATTGCTGCTTGAAGTTGAGTGCTTTCAAACCTTCCCTTTGAGGGAGGGCAGGTCATTAAGGTGATTGGGTGGTGGTCTGTTTCACAAAGGGCAGGTAAGCTCAGGTACTGACATCAGGGGGTGGACAGCAGGCAGAGGGGTAGGTTAGTCACATGATTGCTGCCTTGTTGATGGGGTCCCAGTGGGCTTGACACCCACTGCAGGAGTCCAGGCAGTTTTTACTGTTGCATAAGTTAATATCTTACTCCATATGTGAGTGTCCTCGCCACTTGTCTTCAAGTTTCAGTGATGTAGTTTCATACAGACAAGGCTGAGGCAACAGGGAGAGAGGTCTGTTCAATGTGACTCATCGCAGGCAATAAGAGTAAGAGCAAGTAGCAGAGAAAGAGAACCAAGCACCTTGTCTCTCTACACAGAGAGATTTGGATTGGGAAAGAGAAGAAAGAGAGAGAGTGGCAAAATCTCAGTGGAACCTCCCCAAAATTAGGTTAAAAATCCCAGCCAGGCCTCCAAAATGTTGCAGGGGGAAGGGGAGGGACTGTGATCCAGTGCTGCACAAAAGATGCAAAGAATTGCACAGAAGTTAGACTGGGAAATATAGTTTATTTAGAAAGTAAATTAGAGAGAGAAAAGGAGATTTGCCTTACCAAGGTAGGGGAGAGGACCAAAGTCAAGAAAACATGGTGGCCATAGCTCAAAGAACACATGACCTGACCAAACAAAACATGACCACCTCCAAATTTTTATCTTTGTATTTCCTCCCACTTGCCCCAAGACCCAGATAACCACTGATATGCTTTGTCACTTGGTTTCTACTTTTTCAAGAATTTTATGTAAATGGAATAATACAGTATACACATGCTGGATTCTGTCACTCAGCATAATTAATTTGAATTTCACATATGTTGTGTATATCAGTAGTTCGTTTTTTATTACTGAGTGGTATTATATTGCATACATATGTTACAATTTGCTTATCCATTCACCTATTGAGAGACATTTGGGTTGTTAACAAGTTTGGGGTATTTTACATTAAAATGATATAAACATTTATTTACAAGTCTTTCCATAAATGTATGCTTTTCTTTTTAAGTAAATACCTAGAAGTGGCTGAATCATCGGATAGGTGTGTGTTTAACATAAGACACAAGAAACTGTGAAAATATTTACCAATGTGGCTATACCATTTCACATTCCCACCAGCAGTATATGAGAGTGCCAATTCCTTTGCATCCTTGCCAACATTTGGTGTGGTCAGTTGTTACCATTTTAGCCATTCTGACAGATGTGTAGTGGTATTCACTGCAATTTTTATTTGCATTTCCTTAATCACTAATGATTTGTGCATCTTTTCATGTGTTTATTTGCCATCCCTAATTTAGATGAAATCCCAACTGTCCTTTTGGTGTTGTGTTTAAGGAATCATTACCTAATGTAAAGACATAAAGATTTTTTCCTGTTTTCTTCTAGAAATTTTTATAGGCTTAGTTTTTTACATTTATTTCTATGCTTCATTTTGAGTTAATCATTCCATGTGATACAAGGTTTGAATGCACATTTTTTTTTCATATAAATAGTATACAATTATTTCAGCACCATTTGTTAAAAAGCCAACCTTTTCTCCAGGGTCTACATTTGCACCTTTGACAAAAATTAGTACAGATGGTTCCTGACTTACAGTAGTTTGACATACAATTTTTCAACCTTTTGATGATGCAAATGCAATACACATTCCATAGAAGCTTTAACCTCCTTGTAAATCACAAGGAGTGCCTCAATTATAATGGGTTATGTCCTGATAAACCCAGCGTAAACGTGAAAAATCCTAAGAGAAATCATTTTAAGTCAGGGACCCTCTGTTGTGCTGCTATCATTAAATGAACTTCCAACTTTCAGTATTACAGATTTACAATGGACTTATCAGGGCATAACCCCATCATAAGTTAAGGAGCATCTATATATTATCCAGAATAAATAAAAAATGTCAATAAATATTTATACTTATAATGCATATGTATCAGTTGACATATATTTTAATTATTGATATACATTATAAATATAAATACAGTGATGCATTGCATAACAATGTTTTAGTCAATGACAGACCACATATATGATCAATGGTGGTCCCATAAGATTATAATACCATATTTTTACTGTACCTTTTCTATGTTTCGATAATTAACATTGTGTTATAATTGCCTGCAGAATTTCATTCAATAACATGCCATACAAGTTTGTAGTTTAGGAGCAATACACTATACTATATATCCTAGGTGTATAATTGGCTATATCATGTAGGTTTGTGTAATTTTTTATTTTCCATTCTGTTCCATTGTTCTATTGTCTATCTTTCTGCCAATATGACACTGATTCGGTCATTAGTTTTAAAATAATTTCTAAAATCAGGTAGTGCTAACTCTTCTAATTTTATTTTTCTGTTTCAAGGTTGTTTTCTTTTTCTTTCTTTCTTTCTTTTTTTTTTTGAGTTGGAATCTCACTCTGGTCGCCCAGGCTGGAGTGCAGTGGTATGCTCACAGCCACTGCAGTCTTGACCTACTGGGCTTAGGCAATCCTTCCGCCTCAGCCTTCCATCAAGGTTGTTTTCTAAGTCTTTTGCATTTCCAAGTGAATTTTAGAATCAGCTTATCAATTTCTAAGAGAAAAATTCTGATGGAATTTTGATAGGCTTTGTAGTGAATCTACAGTTCAATTTGGGGAGAATTAACATCTTAACAATATTGAACCTGAACCACCTAAAATTTTGTTTTTAAGTCTTTAATTGTTCTCAATAGGTATTTCATATCTTTGCCTGATTTATCTCTAGAAAATAATATTTTTATACTTTTATAAATGGTATTGTGTTTTATTTTAATTTCTGTTTGTTAATTACTAGTAGGCAGAAATACAATTGGTTTTGTAAATTGATCTTGTATCCTGCAACCTTGCTGAACTCACCTATTGGTTCTAGTAGCTTTTTTTGTAAATTCTATCTGATTTTCTACATGATAATCATGTCATTCATGAATAAAGACAGTTTTATTTTTTCCTTTCCAATTTGTGTGCTTTTTGTTTCTTTTGCTTTCCTGATTGTACAGCTGTTACCTCCAGTACCAGTTTGAAATTGCTTTGTTCCAAACCTTTTTTTTTTTTTTGAGTTGGAGTCGCACTCTGTCACCCAGATTGGAGTGCAGTGGCCGCTCCCGGCCACCACAGCCTCGACCTGCTGGGCTCTGGCGATCCTTCCGCCTCAGCCTTTCGAGTAGCCAGAATTACAGGTTAACGCTACTACGCCCGGCTGATTTTTTGATTTATTATAGAGATGAGGTCTTGCTGCCCAGGTGGGTCTCAAACCCACAGGCCCAGGCAATCCACTCACCTCAGCCTCCCAAGGGCGCGGGATTACAGGCTGAGCCATCGAGCTTGGCTTGTTCCAAATCTTAAAGGAAAACATGTAATTCTTTACCACTGAGTTTGATATTAGCTATAGGCTTTTTGTAGATATCCTTTATAACATTGAGGAAATTTGCTCTATTCCTAATTTGCTAAAAGGTTTTCTTAGGAATGGATGTTAAATTTTATCAAATACCATTTCTGCATCAATTGTGATAAAAAAAAATATGTCTTTATTATTAATGTGCATATGGTGAATTATGTTGACCGATTTTTGAATGTTGAACCAACATTCAAAAATCACACTTGGTCATGATATGTTATCTTTATAATATGTCATTGTATTCAATTTGCTAAATTTTTGTTTAAAATGTTTGCATCTGTGTTACATCTATGTTCTTCTTTTCTTATGATGTCTTTCTCTGGTTTGCCTCAGAATAAGTTGAGTCGCTCCTTTCAATTTTCTGGATTAGTTTGAAGTGTCATTATTTCTTACTTGTGTGGTGAATTCACCAATAAAGTCATCTGGCTCTGGAGATATTTTGTGGAATTTTTTTTAACTACAATCCAATTAATTTAATAATTATAACATCTTCAGGTTATCCATTTGTCCTTAAATGAACTTTGGCAATTTGTGTCTTTCAAGGTATTTTTCATTTCATCAAAGTTGTCTAATTTTTTGGCCTAAAGTTATTCATAATATTTTCTTATTTTCTTATCATCTTTTTAACATCTGCAGTGTATATAGTGGTATCCCCATTTTCCTCTTTTATTTTTATTTTAAAGATGTGGGGTACAATTCAGGGTTAGGTATACAAATGGTCATCATACAGGTAAAGTTTGGGCCTCACTTTGGTCCCCATGTCAACTGGTTTGATGAAGTGTGCCCCCCACCCCCTCCCCTGGCAGTTTCCCACTACTGTCAATCCCTTTCTTACAGTATTATGATAACTGTTCAGGGTCCACTTATGATAAGAACAAGTGGTACTCAGTTATTTGTTTCTGTGATAGGTCACAGAGTATTACAGACTCTAAATCCATCTCAGTTGCTGCAGTTTATAATTTTTTCCTTCTTTATGGCTGCATATTTCATCATGTATATGTACCACATTTTTTAAAATCCAGTCTACTTTCGATGGGCAGCATGGTTGATTCTGTGTTTTTGCTATTGTGAATAGTGATGCAATAAGAATGTGTGCACAGGTATCTTTTTTGTAGAATGATTTTAGTTCCTCTGGGAATATTCCCAGAAGGGGGATTGCTGGGTCATATGGGAGGTCTATTTTTAGACCTTTTAGGAATCATCACACTGTTTTCCACAGAGGTTGTACTAGTTTACACCCACCAACAGTGTAGAAGTGTTCCCTTTTCCCCTCATCCTCTCCAGCATCTGTTGTTTTTTGAGCTGTTGATGATGGCCATCTTGAATGGAGTTAGGTGGTATCTCAGTGTAGTTTTAATTTGCATTTCTTTGATGATTAGTGAGGATGAGCATTTTTTCATGTGTCTGTTGGCTGCTCATATGTCTTCTTTTGAGAAGT
>NW_007251852.1:181172-182299 GCF_000164805.1 Carlito syrichta
CCACCACCTCCGCCATTTTCAAGGCATATTTACATCACATCGCCCGCCCACCTATCAGAGCCTCCACCTTAGTTCCCACGGTGACGTAATTAAACAGGAGAAAAAGCCCCTCCCCTATGCTGAATAGAGACCAGTGTCACAGATCTCCCAGGCAACAAGCTAACTGCCTGCCTGCAACAAAAACAGAGGGGAGAGGCTAGAGATTTAGAACTCAAAGGTCTTTATCCACTAAGGGACGAGAGAGAAAAATCCACACAAATGAAGAAAAACCAAAAGAAGAATATGGGTCTCTCCCAGACTCCTGGGAGGGCAGACACTGAGAAAACTGACTTCAGAATGCAAACAATGAAGACCCCCAGAATGACTGGTCTCAAAATACAAACCTAGCTATCAAGACATTAATGGAGAGATTAAAAAAAATTGAGGAGACTCAAGAAGAAACTAGAAAGGAGCTGACATCTGAGATAACAGTAATAAAGAATACTGTGAATGAAATAAACAATAAACTGATAAGCATGGAAAGCAGAATTACCCAAGCAGAATAAAGAATCTCAGAGCTTGAGGACCAAAATATAGAACTAACCTAAACTCTCAAAAACACAGAAAACAAGCTCAAAAAGACAGGAAAAAACCTTCAAGAGATGAGCAATTACCTCAAGAGGCCTAACCTAAGAGTAATTGGCCTGCCTGAGGCAGAAAGAGAGACAGAGACCACATTGGAACAAACCTTCCATGAGATCATTCAAGAAAACTTCCCTTATCTAATCAATGATGCAAAAACTCAAACACAAGAGATCCAGAGAACCCCTGCAAGACAACAAATGAGAAAACCAACTCCTAGACACATAATAAGTCACCTAAACAAAGTAGGCATAAAAGAAAAAATCCTAAAGGCAGCAAGAAAGAAAGGCCAGATCACCTACCATGGAAAACCAATTAGAATAGCAGCAGATTTATCTACAGAAACCCTGCAGGCTAGGAGAGCTTGGAGCCCTATCTTCAAAGTCCTAAAGGATAAACAATTTCAATCAAGAATAACCTACCCTGCCAGATTAAGCTTCATCAGCGAGGGAGAATTAAAATCTTTTCCAGATATCCAATCCCTAAGAACTTACGCTGCCACCAAA
>NW_007251853.1:0-2008 GCF_000164805.1 Carlito syrichta
GAGGTATGGAATGGAATAGAATGCAATGGAACGCAGTGGAATGGAATGGAATGAATGGAGTGAAAAAGAATGGAATAGAATCGTGAGAAATGAAATGGAATGGAAGGAAATGGAGTAGAGAGGATTGGAATGGATGAAATGGAGATGAAAGGAATAGAATGGAATAGAGATGAATGAATGTAATAAAATTGAATTGAAAGGAATGGAATGGAATGGAATGGAGAGGATTGGAATGGAATATAATTGAACAGAATGGAATGGAACGGAATGGAGAGGAACAGAATGGAAAGAAATGGATTGAAATGGAGATGAATGGAATGGAATGAAATGGAATGGAATGATGTGGAATGGAAGGGATTGTAGAGGAATGGAATGGAATGGAGAGATATGGAATGGAATGGATTGGAATGGAAAGTAATGGAATGTAATGAAATGCTATGCAATGAAATGGAATGGAATGGAGAGGTATTGAATACAATGGAATGTAGAGGAATGGAAGAGATTGGAATAGAATGGAAAGGAATGAAAAGTAATGGAAACAAGAGCAATGGAATGGAGAGGAATGGAATGGAACAGAGTGGATTGGAATGAAATGGTGAGCACTGAAATAGGATGGAATGGAATGGAATGGAATTGATTGGCAGGGAATGGAGTTGAGTGGAATGGAATGGAATGGAATCGAATGGAGATGAATGGAATGGAATGGGATGGAGAGGAATGGAATTGAGTGGAGTGGAATACAATGGAATGGAGCGGAGAGGAATGGAATGCAATGTAAAGGAATGGAATGATATGGAGTGGAATAGGAATGGAATGGAATGGAGGGGAATGGAAGGGATTGGAATGGAATGGAATAGAATGGAGAGGAATGAAATAGAATGGAAGAGACTGGATTGGAAAGGAATGGAATGGAGTGGAATGTAGAGGAATTGAATGGACTTGGGTGGAATAGAATGGAACGGAGTGGCATGGAATGGAATGGAATGGTGAGGAATTTAATGGAATGGAGTGGAGTGGAATGTAATGCGATGGACTGGAATGGAATGAAATGGAGAGGAATGGAAAGGAAAGGATTACAATGGGATGGAAGGCAGTGAAATGAAATGGAATGGAATGGTATGGAGAGGAATGGAATGGACTGGAATGGAGAGGAAGGGAATGGAATTTAATGATATAGAATGGAGAGGAATGGAAGAAAATGGAGAGGAGTGGAGTGGAGAGGAATGAAATGGAATGGAATGGAGTGGAATGGTATGCAGAGGAAAGAAATAGGGATTGATGGAATGGAATGGAATGTAATAAACAGCAATTCCAAGGAAAGAAATGGAGAGGAACTGTATGGAAGGGAGAGGAATGGAATGTAGAGGAATGAAATGGAACGGAGAGGATTGGAATGGCATGAGATGGAATGGAATGTTAAGCAATGGAATGGATTGGAGAGGAATGGAATGGACTAAAGAGGAATGGATTGGAATGGAGTTGAATGGAATGGAATGAAAGGCCGAGATATGGAATGGAATGAAATGAAGAAAATGGAGTGGAATGAAATGGAGACGAATGGAACGGAATGGAAGTACATGGAATAGCATGGAATGGGATGGAGGGAGTGGAACAGATTGAAATGGATAGGAATTGAATGGAATGGAATGGAAAGGAATCGAAAGAAGAGAATTGAAAAGAATGGAGAGGAATGGAATGGAATGGAGTGGAGTGGAATGGAATTTAATGAAATGGAATGGAGAGGAATGCAATGGAGAAGAATGGAATGGAATGGAATGGAGAGGTATGGAATGGAATTGAGAGGAATGGAATGCAATGGAGTGGACTGAAATGGAATGGAGTGAAATGGACTGGAATGGAATTGAGAGGAATTAAATGGAGAGGAAAGAAATGGAATGGAGTGGAATGGAGTGGAATGGAATGGAATTGAATGGAGAGGATTGGAGTGGAATGTAATAGAATAGAAAGGAATGCAATAGAGAGGAATGGAGTGAAAAGGAGAGGAATA
>NW_007251853.1:2028-5117 GCF_000164805.1 Carlito syrichta
ACAGATTGAAATGGATAGGAATTGAATGGAATGGAATGGAAAGGAATCGAAAGAAGAGAAATTGAAAAGAATGGAGAGGAATGGAATGGAATGGAATGGAGTGGAATGGAATGGAATGGAGTGGAATGGAATTTAATGAAATGGAATGGAGAGGAATGCAATGGAGAAGAATGGAATGGAATGGAATGGAGAGGTATGGAATGGAATTGAGAGGAATGGAATGCAATGGAGTGAACTGAAATGGAATGGAGTGAAATGGAATGGAATGGAATTGAGAGGAATGAAATGGAGAGGAAAGAAATGGAATGGAGTGGAATGGAATTGAATGGAGAGGATTGGAGTGGAATGTAATAGAATAGAAAGGAATGCAATAGAGAGGAATGGAGTGAAAAGGAGAGGAATAGACTGGAGAGAAATGGAATGGAATGGAATGAAATGAAATGGAAAAGAATGGAATTGTATGGAATGGAGTGGAGTGAAGAAGAATGGAATGGAATCATGAGAAATGAAATGAAATGGAAGGAAATGGATTAGAGAGGAATGGAATGGATGGAATGGAGAGGAAAGGAATAGAATGTAATGGAATGGAGAGGAATGAAATGGAATGGAATTGATTGAAATCGAAGCGAATGGAGAGGATTGGAATGGAATGTAAAAGAGTGGAATGGAGAGGAATGGAATGGAGTGGAATGGAATGGAATGCAGAGGAGTGGAATGGAAGGGAGTGTAATGGAGAGGAATGGAATGGAAAGGATTGGAGTGGACTAGAATGGACGGAATGGAGAGGAATGGAATGGAATGGATTGGAGATGAACGGAATGGAGTGGAATGGAATTGAGTGAAATGGAATGGAATGGCGAGGAATGGAAAGGAATGGAGAGTAATAGAATGGAATGAAATGGAGAGATAGTGACTGGGTAGCAATGGAATAGAATGGAATGGGGAGGAATGGAATGGAGAGGAATGGAGTTGAATGGAATGGAATAGAATTGAATGGAGAGGAATGAAATGGAAGGAATGGAATGAAATGGAATGGAATGGAATGCAAGGAGAGTAATGGAGAGGAATGGAATGGAAAGGAGACGAATGGAATAGAATGGAATGGAGAGAAATGAAATGGATAGGATTGGAATGCAATGGAATGGAGAAGAATGGAATACAATGTAATGAAAGGGAATGGAGAGAAATGGAATGGAATGGAGTGGAATGGAGTCGAGTGCAGTTGAATGGAATGAAATGGAGTGGAATGGAATGGAGAGGAATAGAACGGAAAGGAAGGGAATGGCATGGAACGGAAAGGAACGGAGAGAAATGGAATGGAGTGGAAAGAAATGGAATGGAATGAAATGGAATGGAATGGAATGGATTTAAGAGGACTGGAATGAAGTGGAATGGAATGGAGAGTTATGAAATGGAATGGAGAGGAATGGCAAGAAATGAAATGGAGTGGAAAGGAATGGAATGAAATGGAATGGAATAGAATGGAATTGAGAGCACTGGAATGAAAAGGAATGGAATGGAGAGATTTGGAATGGAATGGAGAGGGATGGAGTGGATTGGAAAGCAGTGGAATGGAAGGGAGTCTAATGGAATGGAGGAGAGTGCATCAGAAAGGGAATGGAATGGAATGCAGAGGAATGGAGTAGAATGGGATAGAGATGAATGAATGCAATGAAATGGAATGGGAAAGAATGGAATGGAATGGAGTATAGTGGAACGAAATGGAATGAGTAGAATGGAGAGGAACATAATGGGAAGAAATAGGATGAAATGGAGATGAATGGAATGGAATGAAATGGAATGATGTGAAATTGAAAGGAATGTAGAGGAATGGAATGGAATGGAGAATTATGGAATGCAAAGGAATGGAATGGAATGGAATGGAATGGAAAGGAATGGAATGCAATGCAATGAAATGGAATGGAATAGAGAGGAATTGAATGCAATGAAACTGAGAGGAACGGGGAGATTGGAAAGGAATGGGAAGGGATGAAAAGGAATGGAAACGAGAGCAATGGAATGGATCGGAATGGAATGGAACGGAATGGATTGGAATGAAATGGAGTAGAGAAATGGAATGGAGTGGAATGGAATGGAATTGATTGGCAGAAAATGGAGTGGAGTGGAATGGAATGGAATGGAGTAGAATCAAATGAAGAGGAATGGAATGGAATGGGATGGAGAGGAATGGAATTGAGTGGAGTGGCATACAATGGAATGGAGTGGAGAGGAATGGAATGGAGAGGAATGGAATGATATGGAGAGGAATGGAATGGAATGGAATGGAATAGAGGGGAATGGGATAGAGAGGAATGGAATGGAATGGAATGGAATAGAACGGAGAGGAATGAAATAGAATGGAAGAGAATGGAATGGAGAGGAATGGAATGGAGTGGAATGGAGAGGAATTGAATAGACTTGGGTGGAAAGGAATGGAACGGAGTGGCATGGAATGGAATGGAATGGAATAGTGAGGAATTTAATGGAATGGAGTGGAGTGGAATGTAATGCGATGGACTGGAATGGAATGGAAGGGAGAGGAATGGAAAGGAAAGCAATACAATGGAATGCAAGGCAGTGAAATGAAATGTAATAGAATGGTATGGAGAGTAATGGAATGAACTGCAATGGAGAGGAATGGAATGGAATTAAATGGAATAGGATGGAGAGCTATGGAGAAAATGGAGAGGAATGGAATGGAGAGGAATGGAATGGAATGGAATGGAGAGGAAAGTTATAGGGATTGATGGAATGGAATGGAATAGAATAAACAGCAATTTAATGGAATTAAAGGGAGAGGAATGGTATGGAAGGGAGAGGAATGCAATGGAATGGAGAGAATTGGAATGGCATGAGGTGGAATGGAATGGTATGCAATGGAATGGATTGGAAAGGAATGGAATGGACTAGAGAGGAATGGATTGGAATGGAATGGAATGGAATGGAAAGGAATCGAATGAAGAGAAATTGAAAAGAATGGAGAGGAATGGAATGGAATGGAGAGGAATGGAATGGAGAAGAATGGAGAAGAATGGAATGGAATGGAATGGATTGGAATGGAATGGAGAGGTATGGAATGGACAGAAATG
>NW_007251854.1:0-1266 GCF_000164805.1 Carlito syrichta
TCGATATTGGTGACCCTTCTAGGGGTGGTCCTGAATTGGGATTATGTGCCAGGCATTCCCTACTGAAATGGCCCATTTGCCCACAGTTGAAGGAGGCACCTTAGGTTCCTCCATTACCAGATCTCATTATATTAAAAGTTTTGTGAGGAGGAGTACCTTGTAAAACTGTAGCCATGGCCATCCCCTGTATATAGGCAGGCCCAATATCAGCGCACAAGAGAATATAATCTGTCAAATCCCCTTTCTTACGAAAGGAACAAATGGCCGCTTGGCATACAGAATTGACATTTCATAGGCCAGCTGTTTTACCAGAAGAGTTCCTGCCTCTCCATCTACCACCAATCGACCCACAGCCTAGATGCAAAATCTTGGTAAAGCTCATCAGGTCCCTGATATATTTTTGAAAGCTGGTCTGTCTTAATTCGAGTCAATGGTAGTTGACGCTATGCTCCCATACGCAGCTCGGGGATATAAAATCTGCACCTCTTGGGAGGAGTATTCTCCTTGGCCCAAAAGCATATTTAAATTAATCATATTCAGATCACCTCCTCTGTTTCGTTCAGTTTGCTCTTTGTATCTATCCCCCAAATCTGTCTTCCATAAGATATTCCCCACCCAACAAACATGCCTTTGTAACCACATGCCAATCAGAGGGAATCAAGTCTTCTTGTTAAATAGTTTCCAGTATAGCTAATGTAAACGGTGCTGTAGCGCCATACTGTGCCACAGCAGTTTTAAGGTCCTTCAAGGACTTAAGAGACAAAGTCTGATACTCTTGGATCTCCCTTCTCTGTTCATCAAGCCTGTAGTCTTTACCAGATAGGTGTGAAATCCTTCCAAGTCATCTCCCCACAGCAAGGCGGACTGAACTGCCTTCTATAGAGGGGAGAGATGCACCAGATGCCTCCTAACATCAGACAGCCGAGTTTGGATGGGAGCCAAGAAGGGGGAGTGTGCGGATCCGTGATCCACAAGCAAGGCTGTAGTCGGTGCCAATTGAAGGGCCACTGAGGCACCAAGGGGGCCCTTGCCACTCCCAGGAGAAATCTGCTTAGAAATTTAGGAATGATACAGCGGTATTGAAAGCACTTCCTCTTTTGAACATAAAGTGTGACACAAAGGCACTTCCTCTTTCAAAACTGGGCACCTTTTAGCTAGAACAGTAAGCAAATACATAGGTTGAGCAAAAGTATCAGAAGATAAAGAAACAGTGGAGGGCTCAGCCTCTTTCGCATGCAAGCTAGTAACCTCAGGAAACTGGGTCAC
>NW_007251854.1:2173-15738 GCF_000164805.1 Carlito syrichta
TCAACCTACTGGGCTCAGGTGATCCTTTTGCCTCAGTCTTCCAAGTAGCTGGAACTACAGATGTGCACCACCACACCTGGCTGATTTTTTGATTTATTGTAGAGACGTTGTCTCACCAAGCTGCCCACGCTGTTTGTGAACCCATGGGCTCAGGCAATTCACTTGCCTCAACCTCCCAAATTCTGGGATTACACGCTTGAGCCACTGTGCTCAGCTGGCCTTAAGACATATTTGATTTGTCTCTGTCATTGCTCACTGCTGCTGCTGTAGCTGGAGCAAATTTGGACTGAAGCTGAAAAGGGCAGGTTAGAGCCAAGAAGAGCAAACACAACAAAGTAACAGAATGGCACAAAGACCTCGGGTCCTCATTCCATCATCTCAGTTATAAGCAAGGAACTGCAGCCTTGATGGTGTAGGCCAGTAAAGAAGGGTGCTAAAGCAAAATGTCAGTGGAGACCAGGCTTGAGAAATTCCTGAGAAAACAAGAGGAATTAGGTCTTTAAAACAGTCTTTACTACTGCTGGACCTGCAAACCTGAGCATCCCTTGAGTCATTTTGGGTAAATGCTTGAGTTAGGGAAAAACAAAACTCAATCCCAGTCAATCAAGAGCAGGCAGCTAACATATGATTTATGTTGTCGGGACCTTTCCAACAAGGCAAATCAAGAAATCAGGTTCATGACTGGACGTGGTGGCTCAAGTATGTCAGTTAACACCTTGAGAGGTGGAGGTGAAAGGATTGCCTGAGCCTGTGTGTTTGAGACCAGCCTGGACAAAATGGCAAGACTATATCTCTACAATAAATAATAATAAAAATATTAGCCAGGCATGGTGGCACGTGCATGTGGTTCCAGCTACTTGGAAGTGTGAGGCAGAAGGATCACCTGAGACCAGAAGATAGAAGTGCGTGCCACTGTACTCCAGCCTGGATGACAAAGAGTAAGAATCCAACTCAGAAAAAAAAAGAAAAGAAAAAAGGAGAAAAAAAGGAATCAAGTTTATAACTGTAACCAAATATGTTGTTTTTCTTCATTATCTACCCTATCAATTATTGCCTCAAATGCTTCAAGTGCAGGTGCCCTAAGCTTCTTTTGGTTTGATGCTTCCTGATTCACAAGTCACTGTTTGCTTGGATAAACTCTGGAGCAGGGGTCTCCAAGTCCCGGGTCACATCGGTACCGGTTCTGGCCTGTTAGGCACCAGGAAGCTCAGCAGGAGGTGAGTGGTGGGTGATCTGATGGTGAACTGCTCATGCAAGGGATCTGGGGCACGCACTCCTTTTGAGAATCTAGTGCCTGTTGATCCAGCCCCGTCCCTCATTCATGGAAAAATTTTCTCCCACAAAACCGGTCCCTGATGTCACAAGAGTTGGAGACTGCAGCTACAGAGAATTGTACTGGGCTCTGGAGTTTTGTTTTTATGCCAGCCGTCCTAGGTTAATGACACAAAAACTGTCCTTTTCCTTTTGTATGGCATATCTTCCAAGATGACCACCCCCAAGTAGAGGTGGCGCAGAATGTGGACATATTACCTCCTAGGGAGCCATCATAGTCCAATTGCTTGAGTGCCACAGAAGTGTGTCGGACCCTTGTTGGCCGCTGTAGGGGATGGCAACTCCAGGGTTAAAGCCCGGAACAGAAGACTTTTTGGAATTTAGGCTGAGCCCCTTGAAGGGTCCAGATGTAGTCAGTTGAGTGTGGGGGTCTCTATGTGGAGCAGGTTAAGGGACTGATAGGATCTCTGGGATCCTTGGAGAGAGCATTTGGTCTGGGACAGCAAATGTTAAGTTGGGTGCATTGTGGTCACGCATAGGAAAGTTCCAGTGGTCAGGCATGAAAGGTTTGTCAGGTTCAATGACTATGAACTCTGGTGTCAGAGTTTGAGGTCTTTGTGGGTCACACTGTCACTGGAGCTCAGTGACCATGAACTCTAGAGGGATGTGGTTTTTGTCCACGAAAGTGGTGTTTGGTCTGTTAGTGTATGGATAGGGTGAGGGTGGATGGATGGAGGCGCAGCACTGCCAGAGCTGGTGTGCCAGAGTTGTGCGCTGATATCCAGAGATATGAGTAATGCAAAGAATTGCAACACACAAAGAGGTGAAAGAAGAAAAGATTTATTTAAGAAAGGTTCACTTCCCATAGACAGGAAGTGCCCCATAGCCCCCCTAACCCTGGCTTAAATGCTTTCCCTAGGAAGTGTGGCAATCAGGTAGATGTGACTACCGTGACTTCCTTATTGTGATCATCTGCGAATGTCTTGGAGATCCTGTAACACAGAGGCCCACTAATGTCTGCCCATATTATTATAGCCCGTAGAGAAGGGCATGATAAGGCTCCCAGTGCTCCTGTACATTCCTGAAAGACATTCCTTAGAGTTAGTGGAGGATGCACTTCCCCTTATCTCCTATGTATTCCCAGCGGGTAGCATGAGAGAATCCTTGACTTCCCTGTAGACAGGGCTCAATCTACTAGAAGATTGAATCCCCATTCATTCCCCCTTCTGAGCAGTCACATGTCCTGCGATCTGCATAACTTTTGTAATCACAAGTTTTGTGATTTGCATAACTTTTGCCTAATGCATGAAGTCTTAGGTCTTGTAAACTCCCTTTAATCTAGGCAAACTTGATTGCTGCTTCTGCCAGGCCCCATCGGCAAAAGCCATGAGACAGCTCCAATACCCGGCAGTAGGAAGTCTGGGTTTCTGAGAAGACAAAGTAGGCAGGTAAAGTTAATCTTTACCTAAAGTATGCATTTCTCCAAAACCTAGCTTCTACTTTCTCATCATTGTGTCAGGGTTTAAGAACAAGATGAAAAATGGCTTCCTATTCTTGGTCTGTCCCTTTAGAGTTGATATGGGGCATTGTGATGAGGCCCGGGGTGATGGTCAGCATGCAAGGGTGTCTGCTGTGAGTTTTGGGGTTAATATGGGATGTGTGTTAAGTGTTTGGGGGAGTGTCCAGGCATATGGTGTTCAGAGGCTTGTAAAACCTGGTATTTGCAGGCCCGGGGTGTCCAGAGTGGAGGTTGGTTTGAGGCTGAAATCTTGTCTGCTTGGGACAGACCTGATGGATGTTAGAATCCCCTGCAGCCCTTCTTCAAGGAATAGTTTATGAATGAATGAATGAATGAATGAATGGAAATTATATAAAAAGAAGAAGAAATAAAACTGAGCTCAGTGGCTTCTGCCTGTCTTCCTAGCATTTTGAGAGGCTGAGGTCAGAAGATTGCATGAAGCCAGGAGTTCAAGACCAGCCAGGGCAACATAGCAGGCCCTGTCTCTCTTAAAAATAAAATAAAGTAATATATAAAAAAGGAACAGCTTACAAGTCTCCGCAAGCCCTTACATCATCCCCTCCTTCCATTCCCATGTGTAGGAAGATTAAGGATTTAATAAACCTATAGTGAGCGACTTTCTATGATTGTTAAGGTTTCTTCTTGCTGCAAATTGACTTGGTTATTTATTTCCTTTGGTTACTACTAATAGGTTTTTCCATCTCAATGTTTTATTATGAAAAATTCCAGACACATAGCAGAGTTGAATAAGTTTTGCAGTGAATACAAGTTGTAATATTACATCGATTGTAGTAACATTTTGGTATACATGCCCTATTTATCTTGTTCTCTGTTCATTCATTCGTTTTATTTTCTTATAAAATTTTTGGCACATTTCGAAGTCAGTTGCAGACATCAATATGCCTTCCCTTAAATACTTCACCATTTTTGTGTTTTACTAAAATTTGTAATACAACTAAAGTTTTACTAATGACTTTTTAATTGATTTCTTTATATTTTCTAAGTGAACAATTTGGTATCTACAAATCATATTGGCCCAATGGCAAGTGTGTAAATTTTGAGAAGAATTGACTTTGGCTTTTTAGTCTGGATTCTTGCTCTGCTGGATGACTTGGGTGAGTTAATAAGCCTGAGTCTTATTTCTTCATTTGTGCAAAGAGAAGTTTTGTTCCTCTCTCAAGGTTGTTGTGAATTAAGGGAATTAAAATGTACACAGTTATGATTAGTGGTATGTACATAGTATTTCTTACTCAATAACAACTGCTATTTTTCCTGTATTTGTACATTTATACTTTGTAAAATTCATAACTTGTGCTTCTTTTCTGTCATTTTACTTTTTCAATAATTAAAACTTAAAAGACCACAAACTTACAATGTCATTTGGCAACAATATTTTCCATTAAATTTTTTAATATACTAATAAAAAATAATTGAGAACAACAATTACCTAATATTTAGATATAATTACATTAATATTTTCATGTGGATCTTTTTGTATGTGTGTCTGTGTGTGTGTGTATATATATATACATGTATTGTGGCAGAAAAACAACTATTCTGTCTACAACTTTAAGTTACATGATTTTTTTGTGTGCTTTTTTTTCATTAAATATAGAATTTAAAAATTTGTTTTTGGTAGAAATGGGATCTTGCTGTATTACTCAGGCTTTTCTTCATCCCCTGGCCTCAAGCAAGCCTGCTGATTTGGTCTCCGAAAGTACTGGGATTGCAGGTGTGAGCCACTTCACTGCAAACATGGAACATTTATAATAGCTGCACAGTATTGTATTGGATGTATATACTAATATTAATTCAATTAATTCTCTGTTACTAAACCTACCAATACTTTATGTATATGTTTATGTGTATACGTGTATATAATTACTGCTAGGATTACAGGCTTGAGCCACCATGCCAGTCCTGTGTGTCTTGTATAGGACACTTGTCAGAGGACATAGGGCCCTCATAGATAATTCTGGAAGGTATAATCTTGAGATTTTCAACTATTTCTACAAAGACCCTTTTCCCAAATAAGATCACATTCAGAGATTTGTAGGGGTTAGGACGAGGACATATGTTCTGGGCAGCCAGTATTTGGCCTATGCACAGGTATGTGGACACATGATTTTACAGAAAAAAAAATACTCAGATCTTCACCTTCTCTAGGACCCCCAATTGATCTGTCTGAGAAGTCTGCTGCTGTTGAGGCTTTGTTCCATGCTGGTTCTCCTTCCTCACCTTTTGTCTCTCATTCATGCTATTTCTGCTTCACATTCACAGTATTATGCTTCATTACACTGGGGTGTAAAGACTGGTGCACCTAATAAAGATGCAGCTAGAAATATTGGCCTTACTATCATTAATAAAACAAAAACAACAGATGCTGGTGAGGATGCAGAGAAAAGGAAAACACCTCCACATGTAGTTGGGAATGCAAACTAATTCAACCACTATGGAAAACAGTGCGGTAATTTCTAAAAAACTAGAAGTTGACCTTCCATATGATCTAGTAACCCCTTTTCTGGGAATATACCCAGATGAACTTAAATCACTCTGCAAAAAAGTACCTGCACATGCATGTTTATTGCAGCACTATTTACAATCTCAAGAACAGGGAACCAGCCATGCTAGCCATCAGAACTGGACTGGATAAAAACAGGCACATATACACAATGAAATATTAGACAGCCATAAAAACAAGATTAAGGACTTCACAGCAACTTGGATGGTTTAGAATCTATAATATTCATTGATTTATCAAAGTAACAAAGGACTGAGTATCATATGTTCTCACTCATGAGCGAACCCAGAACATTTACCATAATACTATCAGAAAGGGATTGGTAGTAGCAGGAAACTGGCCTGGGGGGAGGGGTACATAACATTATTAAGGGTACCTGATCTCAAATCATGAAAAGTGGGGTCCAAAGGTGGGCCCAAACTTTACCTGTACAATGACCACTTGTATACCTAATCCTGAATTGTACCCCACATCTTTAAAATAAAGTGAATTGGCCAGGCTCGGTGCCTCAGCCTGTAATCCCAGAACTTTGGGAAGCTGAGGCAAGTGGACTGCCTAAGTCCACAGGTTCAGGCCCAGCCCAGGCAACTTGGAAAGAACTCATCTCGACAATAAAATAAATAATTAGCCGGCCATGGTAATGCGTGGCTATAGTTCTTCCTATTTGGAAGGCTGAGGTGGAAGGATCGCCGGAGCCCAGCAGGTCGATACTGGGGTGGCTGTGAGTGTGCCACTGCACTCCAGTCGGGGTGATGGAGTGAGACTCCAACTCAAAAAAAAAATAAATAAAAATATATAAATAAATAAAAAATGTAAAAAACGTAGGAAAAATGTGAAACTGAAATAAAAATATATTTCATACTCTGATTTAAAAAAAGAAACATTGGCCTTAACTTAAAGTGAGTTTGCAGCAGCAGTGAGAGCATTTAGACTCAGAGGAATTATGTCACCCAAATGAACTTGCTCTTTACCTCACAGGTCGTGGCTTCCCAGGAGCAAGAAAGTTCAAGTAAAGGAAGGTGGATGTTCCTGGACTTGGACTTGGATATCAGTTCTTGGAACATCCTTGACTGGAGACTTGGATTTCTTAATCCACATTGAGGACTGATCCAGAGGAGACCAAAGACAGCATCCCATTTATGGGGTATTTCCTGAAACAGAAGAAAATGACAAAGATCCAGGTGACTTTTGGTTTCTTTTATTCTTAATTTGATTCCCTGATGAATTTGCAAAGGCCCAAAGAAATCAGTTCATTTAAATGAAGATATAAAATGAAAAAGGGGCTCTGGGGAAAAAATAGACTTAGTCTGTACCTTTAAAATCAGGATAAAATGGGATTAGGAATGTATTATTCATAGAGTTCATACTACCTGACTTGTCTGAATATGTGGTTACTCTGTAGAACTATGTTGGTTACATTAAGTGCCAGCTTGCATCCTGTATTGCTGACAGCCATCATACACAGAATCATCATAGGTTATAATGATATGCACTGACGCTTAGCAGATCAGTTCCTTAGAGGTTGTCATTATTCATGGCACTTAAGTCCTGGAAAGTTTAATTGATTGTTTTTGCTAAAGTGATGAGGTAGACTGTTTGTCCTTAATAGCATTATTCTAAAAAGTGTACAAGCAGGTCTTGTATGATTTTTTTCTTAAATGATTATTCTGAGCTCCCTGTGGAACTAGACTAAATAGAATTCAATGTACACAAATTTTCTGGAGCCCACAGTCTGGACGCCTTTATACCCAGCCTTGTCCAGTCTGGGTTTATCTGTGAATAACCCTAATTTTCTGGAAAGTGGAAGATATGGCCTTCAAAGGTCCTCCATGAACAGTTCCTGAACCGGTGTTGAGTTCTATTTGGTGATGGCTTGGCTTATTGAGATCCATGGGATTTGCTTTAGAGCTCTACCTTATCTCTGATATACAAAGCCCTTCCCTGTGTTCAAGTTAATTTATTAATCTCTCACCTCTTTTATTGCCTTTATTTTTTTAATTACAAAAATGACTCATTGTGGTATAATAAGTTTGCTCTCTGTCTTTGGTTCCTTGCACAGAGCTCCTATAACCCTTAGGATTTCCTGAGCAATAGAAGTGTCTTTTGTTACTAATAACCAACATCTTTTAATTATACCTGGGTTGATACTAATGAGGTAACTTGGGGTAGGCCTCTAGATAACTTTAGGATGTAGGGTGGTCACCAGAAAAATCAAACCTTGATTAGGGAGTTGGAACTTTCAGCCCCACTTACAACCTCAGTTTTCTGTTGTCATTGGTCGATGATTTAATCAAACATGCCTAGCAATAAGGCTACCATAAGAACCCCTTTGGGGTTTGGAGATCACAAATGGGGATGCATCCCAATTTTTTGAGAACAGAGGTTCCTGTGCTTGGGATCCTTTGGACTTTCTACTTCTTCTTCTGTCTATTCATTTGTGATATGGAATTTCAGGTAAGCCTGGGTTTCCAGAGTGTCAGCACAATGGGTCAGCTAGCTGAGTCCCAGAGAGTATCAGCTTCATGGGCTGGCAAGCCTAGCCCCAGGAGTGTTGGCTCTAATGAGTTGGCAAGCCAAACCCTGAAAGTGTTGCAGATTTGGTGGGTTGGCAAGCCTAACCTCAGGAGTGTCTCAACTTCAGAGTCTCCCCTTCTTCTGGCAGCTCTCCCGGTTCAACTTGCTCCAGCGGCTGGCAAGTCAGCCTCTGGGGTGCATGATTTCTCCACCAATGATCTTTAGCAGCTCTTCAGGTCAGCGTTCTTGTGTCATGCCCAGGGAAAATGAGGGACAGAAATGGGATGGCCAGAAAGTGAGAAAGCAGGATTTATTTGAGAGGACAGAAAATCTTTCACAGTGTGAGGGGACCTGAGGGAGTTGCTGATTTGGAACTGAAACCTGGTGCTTATATAACCCTAAGACCAAGCCAGTGGGCTCGTATTAGCTGTGAGCTGATTGGCTGGCACTAGCTCTGCTGATTGGTCAGTACTAAGAAGCAATTGAAAGGAGATAGGGGCTTAATGGTGAACTGATTGGTTGGCACTTGGTATTGAGCTGATTGGTTGTTTTTCTAAGCCAGCAGTGAGTTCTTAAGCTCTAGCTTGAGAGCTTCTAGGGAGATTGTTTACCAATGTAAGTGTATCACTCCCAGAGGTCTGCAGGGGGACCTGTTACTGGGGGACCTGCTCTTTTTGTCTGCCTAGCTTTTTTCTAGCTATCTCAACTCTCATTTGTATCCTTTATAATAAACTGGAACAGTAAGTGTGACATTTTCCTGAGTTCTGTGAGACATTCTAGCAAATTATCAAACCTGATGGGGGAAGTCATAGCAACTCCCACATTTGTAGCCAAGTCAGACACAAGTTCAGGAAACCTGAAGACCCAGTGCTTGCAATGGCACCTGATGTGAGGACAGTGTCGTGGGCTGAGCTCTTAAACCTGTGCAGTTTGGTAACTCCAGGTAGTTAGTGTTAGAAGAGGATTGGACTGTAGGATACCCAGTCAGCATCAGAGAGTTGGAGACTTGATTTTGGAAAAGACATCATATATTTGGTGTCATAAGGAACCATAGACTAATAGATACATTAAAATTTTTATTTTGAGTTGGATTCTCCCTCTGTCACCCAGGCTGGAGTGCAGGGGTATGCTCACAGCCACTGCAACCTTGACCTACTGGACTCAGGTGATCCTTCCACCTCAGCCTTCTTAATAACTGTAACTACAGGCATGTACCACCATGTCCAGCTAATTTTTTGATTTATTGTAGAGATGAGGGCTCACCAAATTGCCCAGGCTGGGTCTCGAACCTGTGGGCTTGGATAGTCCTCTCACCTTGGCCTCCCAAAGTCCTGGGATTATAGGAGTAAGTCACTGTGCCTGGCCTCATGGATACATTTTTTATGTAAAAGACTAAAACTGAATAGTGATAAAATAAGTTCCCCCTTGGACATATTTTTTCCTAATTCTCTAAAATAACATTAACAAATGGTTATTTTTTTACTGTGTTCTAGACATGCACCTGTGAGTATTCTGTGTCTATGTGTGTAGCACACACGTGTATGTATGTATATTACACAAAATGTATATAATGCTCGTAAATGCTCCCATCTAGTATAGCTTATTTTTTTTAGGTCCAAGAATACTTTGTTGTTTGCTTAGCATTATAGCATTTTTTACATGAGGAAATTATGCTAGATTATTTTGCATGCATTTGATGACTACATTACTAGCATTTATTACAAAAATACAGTGATGGCAAGTAGGTGCTGAAATACACTACAGAAGTTCTCAGGTTGCAAGAGGATTTACTGATCACATATTATTGACTTAGGAATTCTTGAATTAATGGATGACTGCACAATTACTTTTTCTTTTTGAGGAATAGTCTCATTCTGTTGCCCAAGTGGGAGTGCAGTGGCACACTTATGACCAATGCAGCCTTTACCTGCTGAACTCAGGTGATCCTTCCTCCTCAGCCTTCCAAGTACCTGGACAGGCATGAACCACCACACCCAACTAATTTTTTTTTAATTCTAGATGAGATCTTGCCAAATTTCCCAGGCTGGTGTTGAACCCTGGGCTCAGGTAATCCTCTCATATTAGCAACCCAAATTTCTGGGATTATGGGAGTGAGGCACCACACCCAGCCACAGTTATAGAATTTTAAAATATGACTTTGCTTCTTTCACAGAATATTGAATAAAGTAGAAATAGAGTTGATGCTGAACGCTACGGGTTTAAACTGAGTAGGTCCACTTATATCCAAATATGACTCAAAAATACATTCTTTGCAGAATTCAAAGCCCACATATTTGGAGGGTCAACTTTTCATATTAGTAGTTATGCAGGGCTGGTTGCGGGCCTTGAGTATGCTTATTTTAGTATGAGCAGGGGAACCTAGGGCCAATCCTTGAGTATAATGAGGGACAACTCCATAGATGCAGCCTACATGATGAAAATGAGCAGAACAACTTTTACATTACTTCCACTTTGATAAATAAACATATTGAATAGGACTGTGGTTTTACTGGAATCGCTTACAATGAAGTATGTGCCTATGTAGGTCACCTGGGAGGAATGGCAGCTTTTAGACCCTGTTCAGAAGGACTTATACTGGAATGTGATGTTACAGAACTACAGCAACCTGGTGTCACTGGGTGAGGACGGCTGTTCTCTGTCACCTAAGGGGTGCCCAGACAGTGGCCTTTCCTTTCTCAGCTTCCAAAAGCTTTGGTATGTCACAAGTGGTAGATTTTCAGGCCCCTTCCTAGGTCCAAGAGGAGGATGTATAATCTACCCTCATCTTAGAAAAAAGCCTTTAGGCTGAGTGTGGTGGCTGGCTGTGCTGTAATCCTAGCACTTTGGGAGGTCAAAGTGGAAGCATCGCTTGTGACCAGGAGCTCAAGACCAGACTGGGTAAGAGAGCAAGACCCCACCCCTAATCTAAAATGTCAAAAATCATATAAAGAATAAAAGATAAAAGAAAAAGTCTTTAATTTGCAACCATGCAAATTATGCAGTCCCTGAATTATACCTTTCTCATATGATCAGAGACAAGTGATGAAATTCAGTGATCTTGAATCTCCTGTCATTTACTATGTATAAGGTATCAAGCCAGCAAACCTGATACCCTCTCCAAGTTGGAACAAGAAAAACCACATTGGAAGATAAAATCCATAGTCCAACCCATCAAGGTAAGTGAGAGAAAACCAGCAAGAAGGGAAAGCAGGGGAGATCACATTTTGGTTGTTTAGATAATGGATCACAGTACTTTGGGAAGCCAAGGCAGGAGAATTGCTTGAGCCCAGGAGTTTTAGATCATTCTGGACAACATAGTAAGACCTCATCTCTACAAAAATTACAAAAAATTAGCCAGAAGTGGTGGCATGTGTCTATAGTCCCATCTACTTGAGAGGATGAAGTGAGAGGATCCCCTGATCCCAGGCAGTCGAAGTTATGGTGAGCCGCGATCATGCCACTGCACTCCAACCTAGATCATAGAGTGAGACCATGCCTCAAAAAATAAAAAAATTGGCTACACCTGTACTAATTCATTGTGAATTATTGAATCCTATTTTATGCTGATGCCTGTTACCTTTTGATGTTTGCTTATTTTACTGTGTTCTTAACCGTGTCTAAGGGGTAAGGAAGCAGTGATTAGTGGTACAGAATTTTTCATTTGGGGAAGGTTAAAGAGTTCTGGAGATGGATGGAGGAGATGGTTGTACCAGTGTGAATATACTGAGTGGCAAATATCTGTACACTTAAAAATGGTTAGATGGCAAATTTTATCTTATGTATACTTTGCTATAATTTTTAAAAAGTTGTTAAGTTTTAAAAAAAAGATAGGAAACATTTATTCTTGGAATTTTTTTTCAAGTAGATAGAAAGCCAGCTAACCCCAGGGCATTTTGAAACAGTTTTATTCCACATGATCCTCTTGGAAGATTTATTGTTCTTTCTCTTAGAAATTGAGATCGCTGTTCACCTGTGGCAGTACTTGCAAAACCAAAAAATGCTGAAAGAGCTGGAAAAAGCCTGTAAGCATTGAAAAGCTTTGAAATCATATTTATGTTTATCCAGCCAGAGCAGAAGGTGCAACATAAAGAAACCTGCTGATTATAATGAAGATTGGAGAACCTTTCTCCATGATGGTCATGAACAAACTCATACTGAAGTGGAATCCTGTGACAGTAGAAAGTTCATCAGCACTAAGTCGCAGTTTTGTAAATATCTGCAAGTACATAATATATACACAGCCTGTGAATGCATGAACGTGGGGAAGCCTTCCTCAAGAAATCTCAGCTCACTGAGAATGAGTATCTTATGTGAAAGAAATTCCATGGATGTAGTGTATGTGGAAAAACCTTCCACAAAAAGCACAAGGTTCACTAAACTTCAGAGAACTTACAAAGAGGAGAAACTCCCTGAGCGCATTGAATGTAGGAAAAGTCTCTCCAGAAAATCACCTCTCATTTTACATCAGCGAATTCATACGGAGAGAAGCCCTATACTACAGTGAGTGTGGAAAAGTCTTCATCCAGAAGGGCAATCTCCTTATACATCAGTGAACTCACTGGAGAGAAATCCTGTGGCTGAACTGACTTGGCAAGGCCCTCAGCCAGAAGATCTGCCTCATAATTTTTTTGAGTTGGAGTCTCACTCTGTTGCCCAGACTGGAGTGCAGTGGCCGCTCCCGGCCACCACAGCCTTGACCTGCTGGGCGCCGGCGATCCTTCTGCCTCAGCCTTCCAAGTAGCTGGAACTACAGGCGTGCGCTACCACGCCCAGCTAATTTTTGATTTATTGTAGAGATGAGGCCTCGCCAAGTTGCCCAGGCGGGTCTCGAACCTGCAGGTTCAGGAAATCCACTCACCTCAGCCTCCCAAAGGCATGGGATTACAGGCTGAGCCACAGAGCCCGGCTCTTTTGTATGTTCTGAATGTGGACAGACCTGTTTGCAGAAGTCTAGACTCATTAGACACCAGAGAAACCTTATGAATGTGGTGACTGTGGGAAAGCCTTCATTTCAAAGTCAATGCTCATCTTACATTGTAGAACTTGTACAGGAGAGATCCTACTGCTGTCATGATTGTGATAAAGCATACTCCTACATGTCTTGCTTGTTAAACATAGGAAAATGCACACAAGGGAGTAACATGGAATTTCAGTGTATGTGTATAGCCCTTCCACAGTGAATCACAGCATACTAGGCACTAGTACACTCATGCAGGGGGAAAGCCCTGTTAATATGGTGACTGGGAAGATACCTTGTGTGACCACTCAGGCATCATTAAACATCAGTGGGCTCCTTGAAGGTGGGAAAATAGTCCTTGTGGGAGAGGTTCCAGATGTGCACCCTCAAAAGATAACAGAGGATTTGCACAAGACAGAAATCTTATAAATGCAGTGAATGTGATCATGCCTTCAGTAGTATCTTTCATGTTACACATAGTTAGAAACTATACATTTAATGTGGAAGAGACTTGAGGAGAAGTGTCTAGCTAATTATTTGGTTAAATATGAACTCTGAAATCCTTTGAATGCAGAAATTAGGAAAATCTTTTTCAGAAGAAGGACCTTATTATCAGTGACCACAATGGGTTCACAGTGAACTCATAGTGACTAAAATTATAGTGGTTGTGGGAATGTCCTTGTCCTCATAGGTGTCAGTACATACTGGAGAGAAAGTTCTGACAGCAGTTAGTGTGGCAGGGATTCCAGTGGAACATTTTGCCTCATCTGTTAGCAGGTAAG
>NW_007251855.1:0-4935 GCF_000164805.1 Carlito syrichta
TTATTTATTTATTTATTTATTTTGGTCAGGAGATTGTAATCTTTTATCCCTCTGTGTCTTACTGCTGTATTATCAGTCAGAACATTGAAGCACACTCCACTCTTTTCTTCCTTCCCCATGGAGAAGCCTCAAATTCTTTCTTTCTCCCAATCTCACTGACCAGTACTTGGTGCAGCAGGTCACACAGTACTTTTTCTTTGTTCTTAGTTGCACACACCAAACTATAAGAATTCCATCACCTCTCTGAGTGAAGTGAGACAGAAACCAATTCCTCAGACAGTGCACCAAAAGACCAGGCACATGAGAAGCAGATTTCACTCCTCTCCCACCCTCCTGGTACAAACCTTCAGGTTCTGTGTTTTCTTTTTATTTTTTTTCTGTGTTTTTTGTCTTGCAGAATTGCGCTCGCTTTCAGTAGACCACCACTTCCCCTTTTCTTTTGTTCCTAACTACCCAGGCATCTAAGCTATGCTGGTTCTGTCAGGAATCCAAGTGTAGTAAAACAGTAAATTATTTGTTCATCAGTGTACTGAAAGTTTGTGACATTGGAGGCATGCTTCACTCTCTATTTTTCCAACAGATAAGTCATAAGCAATGATAATCTCCCTGCTAACTTTTACTGGCTTGGTTAAGGGACTGAAATGGGTAAAATGAAATTACTCTTCTTATTTATTTCAATGTGATTGTTGTCAAATTTGTACTTATCTGAAATACTACAGCTGAATTATTAACTGAATTGTCTCTATACATTAAAAATTCCAAGAAAAAAATGTAATTTTTTTGCTTTATTTATGGGTACTCTAAACAATTTTTAAAAATATTCTTATATTTATTTACTCAAATATTTATAATTTCAATGCTCCTTATTCCTTCTTGATAATAGGTTTTTAATATCTGTACTTATTAATATTATCCTGGAACAAGGATAATATATTTTTCTGGAACAAGAATAGACTATTAGTACTGACAATAATAATTTTGGTTTTTGTTGATCTTATTCTTCTGGCATTATGTGATGACAGTAAATTGTCACATTTTGTCTGTATTACAAAAGGAGAACCTAAAATTAAAAATCTCAAAGCCTATGTAGGAGTAGAGAGTTGTTAACTTCACCTACTGAGGGAGAGAGAGAAATAATTTCTCTATAATTATTTGTAATCTTTTAGAATATAAACAATTGGTTCTATAGTTCTGAGTTTCATTTCCCTTTGAAAAATAAGCACCTCACTTTGGAAAGGTAAATCTCTCACTAATTATCTAAATATTGACTGCATCCCAAAATTTGCCCTTTAAGCTAGGTTGCAGAGTTTTTACCTTTTTCATCTTTCTTTCTTTTCTTTTCTTTTCTTTTAGTTTATTTTATTTTAACTCAGAAAGCTCTAGACATGGTGACATGTAAAAATATTAATTTCCTTACTCCTGTCTCTTGGAATTTCTAACTTATATAAATTCCCTTTACCCTGAAAACATTCCCTTAGTATTTCAAGTAGTACAAGTTTGTTTGTGACAAATTCTGTTAGTCTTCTATTGTATAAAGACATTTATTTTGCCTTTAATCTTGAAGAGAATTTTCAGTGAAAATATAATCCTAAATTGGTAATTTTATTATTTTTCATCTTTATTAAAGTGATGTTATATGGCCTTCATGCTTTTTTTTTTTGAGTTGGAGTCTCACTCTGTCGCCCAGACTGGAGTGCAGTCACCGTTCCCGGCCACCGCAGCCTTGACCTGCTGGGCTCTAGTGATCCTTCCACCTCAGCCTTCCAAGGAACCGGAATTACAGGCATGCACTACCACGCCCAGCTGATTTTTCAATTTATTGTAGAGATGAGGTCTCGCTGCCCAGGCGGGTGTTGAACCCGCGGGCTCAGGCAATCCACTCATCTCAGCCTCCCAAAGGTGCGGGATTACAGGGTGAGCCACCGAGCCCGGCCATGCTTTTTTTTATATGTAGTTTTTTAAAAAACATTTATTTATTATTTTTCTCTTTTAACTTTTTTATTTTAAAGGTGTGGGGTATAATTCAGGGTTTTTGTTGTTGTTTTGTTTTTTGCTGAGGATTGTTTTGGCTATTCATAGTCACATATTTCCATATGAATTCCTGTACTGTCATTTCCAGGACTGAGAAGAATGCTGCTGGTAATTTAATGGGCTTTGTGTTAAATCTGTAGATTGTCTTGGGTAGGATGGACATCTTAACAATGTTGATTTTTCCAGTCCATGAGCATGGAATATTTTTCCATTAGTTTGGGCCATCTTTAATTTCTTTGGTCAGTGTTTTGTAGTTTTTGTTGTAAAGGTCTTTCACACCTCTGAATAGGAAGATGCCAAGGTATTTGATTTTGTTCTGTGGCAATTGTGAATTTCTATTTGAGTTTCTGTTTGTTTATTGTTAGTGTATAGAAATGCAACTGTCTTGTGCACATTGATTTTATACCCTGAGACTTTGCTAAAGTCCTTTATCAGTGCAGGGAGGTTTTTGTCAGATTCTTTTGGATTTTTGAGGTATAGCATCATTTCATTTGCAAAGAAGGATAACTTGACTTCCTCTTTTCCTATTTGGATACCCCGATCTCCTTCTTTTGTCTGGTTGCTCTAGTTAGGACTTTCAAAACTATGTTGGAAAGGGGAATTGAGAGTGGGCATCTTTGTCTCATTCCAGTTTTCAGGGGAAATGGTTCTAATTTCTGTCTGTTTAGCGGTATGCTGGTTATGGGTTTCTCTAGATGGCTCTTAATATATTTTGAGGTATGTTCCATCTATGCCTAGATGTTTGAATAAGAGGGAAAACAGATGTACCAACTATAAAATAGAAATAAACACAAAGAAAGAAAAGATTTTTTAAAATCTAAGACATACAGACAATCATATAAACACACAAACTGACAAAAACCTTCCTATTGATGTACTCTTCCCTCAAAAATACATACACAAACAGAAGGTCTAAAAAAACAGTAACAAAATAAAAGAAACAAAGCAAGTAAGAACACATATTCAAAAACAGAAAGAAAGAGAGAAAAAAACTAAAACAAAAAACAAACAAAATGAGCAAAACAAGCAAAGAAAAAACACTTGCTCTGAGGTCATTCCTTTGAAGTCCAACTTCCTTTCAGCTCTGGTCTCCAGCCCCTCCCCTCTGCTCCCAGTACAGGCTGATAGGGTTGCTTTCAGTATGGGTCAGATGTCCCAGGGACTACCGTGGAGGAAGGTGGATCAGATCAGCAATCACCTGGTTTGTTGCCTGTCAAGTCTACCACTCAGATCTGACATGTCTGTGTCTGACCCAGTGTGGGGGAGGGGCTTATGCCTCTAAGTTTGATGAGATTACCTCTAGGTTCCAGGTTGGAGGCTGGGTGGAGCTGGGTGGGGCAATACAGGTCTCTGCCTGGTTCCCAGGCAGAGAAAATGGCTCCAGTTGGTGTTTCCTCCCTGGTGAGGCTCCTCTCTAGCTCCCCGTGATTTTGTCTCTCTATGGATGGGATCCACGGCTCCAGCTGCTTTGCTGTCACAGGTGATGGTGTGGACCAGGTCCCAGGATATGAGAATCAGCTGTATTATGCAGGTTTTTCTCAGGAGTGTCCCAAGAACACCAGATGATCCTGCATGCCAACAGCTCTAATCTCAGGGTTGTGAGGGGTTGCAGTCATCTCCAGAGGAAAGTCCTGGGTGCATGAACCTGAGTCTTCCCTCGGATGGACTTTCACTAACCCACCAGCACACATCCACTCATGCAGAGAGTCTTTATGAACACTTGCTTTTGCGGAGATGCACATAGTCTGAATTGTCCTGTCTCCATCTTGCTGGAAATTCCTGACCTCCATGCTTTCTGATGAAGTCAGTAGTCATTTTACTCATAGTTTTATTGTTGTTTTGGTTTTCTTTTGTTGTATTGTTTCTTGGTCTGCTTACAAGATGCTCCCTTTGTCTTTTATCTTTAGGAGTTTTACTTTGATGTTTCTAGGCATAATTTCCTTCATATTTATCATGCTTAATAATTGCTGAGAGTCTTCAATTTGTAGACAAAATCAGACAATCTTTTTAGTCTTTAAGAAATTTTGGTCATCTTTGTTTTTCAAAATTTTAAAAGCTTTAATCTTTATGTAATTTCTTTCTAAATCTCCAGCTAGAAATGTGTACGATTACTTCATACAGTTCCTCAAACAGATACTTGTTGTTTTGTCCATCTTTTTTCATTGTTTTCTCATCTTCTTTACTATATCTTTTTTCTGTTATCTTCATTCTTCTGTTAAAACCACTGATTAAAGTTTTATTTTCCCATTATGTGTTGACATTATGTAATTTTGGAGGTTTTTGGTTGTTTTCTTGTATTTTCTACTTCTCTTCTATATGATCATCCATTGCAAACACATCTTTTTTTAAAATATTATTTGGACATACTTATCATACCTGCTTTAGACTCTTGGTATACTAATTTCAACATTGATTTATATCTCATAGATTTATATTGACTGCCTTCTTTTCATAGAATGGGCCATATTTTTATGGTATATCTTATATAAAATAATTTTGGATTTTATCTGATACCTGGTGAATATTATGTAAAGACTTTTTTAAGACTAATTTTTTTTCTTTTTTTATTAATCAATATTTTTTATTATGATATTGTGGGGTACAGTTAAGGGTTAGGTATACCAATATGCTTTGTTCAGGCACCCTTGATGATAAGAGGTGTCTCCCCGTCCCCAGACAGATATTTACTACCATTGATCCTATCTCCCTTCCCCTCCTCCCATAGCTTCCCACAACTGTCAGTCATTTTCTTATAGTATTACATTGGATGTTCAAGGTCCACTATATGAGTGAGAACATGTGATATTCAGATCTTTGATTCTGTGAGAGATCACTCAGTATTATAGACTCTAGTTCCATCCAGGTTGCTGCAAAATTCATGATTTTGTTCTTTTCTATGACTGT
>NW_007251855.1:5258-6866 GCF_000164805.1 Carlito syrichta
ATGTTTGAGTTCCTTGTAGATCCAAGATGTTATGCCTTTGTCAGACCTGGAGTTGGCAAACACTTTTTCCCAATCTGTAGGCTGTCTCCCTGCTCTCTTTTTTTTAATATCAAAATATATTTTATTCTGGACCTCTTTCAGAACTGATTCAAATTACAGTTGTCAAAGCAATACAATGCAAAGGGAAACTGCAATAACAATAACAAAAAATGTGCCTAAAAAGGATAAAAGGGTCATAGGGGACAAATCATCGTGATATGGAACCAAAATACATCATAAGTGTAATTAACATGATCCAGGACAGCATAGAACATCTATATTAGTCTTCCTTACACAATAATCATCAAAACTGAACAATAAAGTTCTTTAACATCTACAAAAACTGTCATGGGCTGGTTTACACTTTTACAACAGTTTTAAAGTTAACTGGATTACTAAAGAAATGATGCAGACATTTTAATCCAGTGCTATAGATAGGCTCACAGAATTAGACCCAAAGGATTTGTAAAAATCAAAATGAAAACATTATAGCTACAATGTCAAAGTCAGGAAAGAAGAAAATTACTTCTGTATTCAAGGGTTACAACAGAGCTACAAAATGCAGTCTGCCTATTTTTCTTTGTAATGAGATGGATAAACACATCAGACTAGATACAACATGCAGAATGTTTTCTTGAACTTATCCAGAAATTCAAAAAAAACATCATGAAACAGCTTACTAGAAAAAAAAATATGCCCTAGTTATTCACCCTGCTTTAACACTGTCAACGTAAAGGCAGAAATAAAAAAAGCTATCAGTACCTCAGAACTACTGATATAAGACATCAAATTTCTAAATCAGTGTATTAAAAAAGTGAACACTTTCTCTTTTCCCTTTTTTCTCTTCTGCATTTAACTAGAATCATGTTTAAAAAATTGATATTAAATGTGACACTTCAGAACTACTACTGGAAGGAGTAATTCATAACTTCCCTACCCTCCTTCCATCCCTGCTGATTCAGGAGAAGGGGAAAAACAAAACAAAACAAAACAAAAAACCAACCAGGGTCTCTTGTAGATTTGCTGCTATTCCACAAAATGTTGGCATTTGCTGCCATGCCACAATGTTGGTCCACTGAAATAGGATTTCTGTGGAAACTGTGGACAATAACTCACCATATGCAAGTACCATCCTTAGCATGTGAGAATAAGGACAGGTTCTGTAGAAATGTGCAAAGTGCTTATGAAATGAAACTGCGTTAAAAGAGTAAGCAGCACTGCATTTGAGATTTATTTTTCTATCTATCTAGTAAAACTTGTCATTTTTGCTCACTTAAGTACAGTCATTTGTGATTCCTTTAAATAGCAAAAATACAGTCCTCTTTAGGCCTCTACTCAATAGTCTAAATTACTCTTAACAAAATCACTCTACATAAACAGATAGCTCCTTAAAAATAGTACTCTCTCATCAAATCTAATTTGACAGAAAGAAGTTTAAGGAAAAAAAGGAGTGCTTTGTAAGTTAAGTGAAAAAGTACAAATCTTTGGCCTTTCTCTTGACATTTTCATGTCAAAAAGCAAAAAACCTTCATGTATTCAATCGAGTGATTACTTTTTGCACCATAATTT
>NW_007251856.1:0-1025 GCF_000164805.1 Carlito syrichta
GAGCTGGCTAGCCCACCGGCAAGGTAGGTAGCTAGCTAGTTAAGAAATCTAGATAGCTATAAGGCTAGCTAGTGAAGAAATCTAGATAGCTACCAGGCTAGCTAGTGATATCTTTGAGTTAAATCAGCTGGCTATCCATCTAGCAAGCTGGTCAAGTCAGCTAGTTTAGTAGGCTGTCTAGCCAGCTTGTTAGGTAGGTAGTTAGCTAGATAAATCAGCTTGCATGCCAGCAGGCTAGCTATTCAAGTCAGCTAGTTAAGTCAGCTGGCTAGCCTGCTGTCTAGATAGGTAGGTAGATAGTTAAGTGAGCTGGCAAGTCATCTTACTAGCATATGGAAGCTAGGTAAGTCAGTTTACTAGCCAGCTTGCTAGATAGGAAGCCAGCTAGTTAAGTCAGCTCACTAGCCAGCTAATTAGCTGGTTAAGTCAGCTAGTTAAGTCAGGTGGAAACCAGCTGGTTAGCTTGCTCTCCAACTGGTTAGTTAGTTAAAAAGCTAGTTAAGGCAGGTGGGTATCCATCAGGTTAGCTTGTTATTTCAGCTAGTTAAGTCAGCTGGTTAGCTAGGAAGATAGCTATATAAGTCAGCTAGTTATGTCAGCCAGCTAACTGGTCAAGTCAGCCAGTTAAGACAGCTGGGTAGTTAGATAGCTCTCTAGGTAGCTAGATAGTTAAGCCATGTTGTTAAGCCAGCTTACTAGCTAGTTAAGTCAGCTAGAGAAGTCAGCTTGCTAGCTAGTTCATTAAGAGAGCTATGTCAGCTTCCTAGACAGTTGTCTCTCTGGGTAGCTAACTAGTTAAGTCAGTTGGCTAGACAGTTACCTAGCTAGTTAAGTAACATATCTAAGTCAGCTCATTAGCCAGCTGGTTAGGTAGGTAGCTAGGTAGTTAAGTCAGCTGGCAAAACAGTGGGCTACGTAGGTAGTTAACTAGTTAACTCAGCTGTCTATCCAGCTGTCTAGCTAGGTAGCTAGGCAGTTAGGTCAGCCTGCTATCCAGCTGGCTAGCTACTTAAGTCACCTAGTTA
>NW_007251856.1:2197-3019 GCF_000164805.1 Carlito syrichta
TCTGCAAAATAGCCAGCTAGCTAGTAAGCTAGCTAGTTAAATCAGCTAGTGAACTAGGTAGTTACTTGGCAAACTAGGCTATCAAATCTGCTAGCTGGTCAGCTAACTAGTGGGCTCGTTCACTTTCCATCAGGTCAGCTAAATATTCGGCTCGATCACCTGCCAACCGGTCAGCAAACTTGTTAACTCTCTCACAGGCCAACAGGTCAGTGAACTAGTCGACTTGCTCAACAACCAACTAGTTAATTCAACTCAGGTTGGCTCACTCACCGGCCGAATAGTTATGGCATCTCACACATCTCCTCACTCACCAGTTGACTAGTTATGTCGGCTCATTGGTCTGCTCACTCACTGGCTGACTAGTTAGGTCTGACTAGTCGGCTCATTCACCACCCGACTAAATACAACTGACCAGTCATCTCACACTCTGGAAGACTAGTTAAGTCAGCTGACGATTTGACTCACCTACCGCCCGACTAGTTCAGTCAGCTGACCAATCTTCTCAGTCGCCGGTGAACTAGTTAATTCAGATGTCCAGTCAGCTCACTCACCAGTCGACTAGTTAAGTCATCTAACCTGTTGACTCACTCAGCAGCTGACTAGTTTAGTGAGCTTACCGGTCAGCCTACTAGCCATCTAACTAGTTAAGTTAGCTAAACAATCAGCCGACTAATGAGCCAACTTGTCAGTTGATAATTTAGGTCAGCTAACTAGTCGTCCAAGAAGTGAGGTCAGCTAACTAGTCGTCCAACTAATCAGATTAGTTAAGTCGGAAAATTAGTCAGGCAACTACTTAACAGAGTTAACTAGTGGGACAACTCG
>NW_007251857.1:0-6528 GCF_000164805.1 Carlito syrichta
TTTCTGTGTTCTGGGGTGGATCTTGGTGGCAATATTTATTTTTATTCCACTGTGATCTGAGAACGTGCATGGTATAATATTGATCTTTTGAAATGTGTTCACTCTTAACTTCTGTGCAAGAATGTGATCAATCTTAGAGTGTTTTCCATGTGCTGATTTGTAGAATGTATATTCTGTAGATGTTGGGTGAAGTGTTTTATGGATGTCTGTCACATTGATTTGACCAAGTGTCAAGTTGAGGTTCCGGATCTCCTTGCTGGTTTCTGCTTTGTGATCTATCTAAAACTGTTAGTGAGATATTCAGGTCTCAAACTATGGTCGTGTGAGAGTCAATGTCCTTTCTTAACCTACTTAGTATTTGTTTTACAAAAACTGGTATTCCTGCGTAGTGTGCATATATGTTTTGGAAGAATATATCTTGGTGACTGATTGAGCCTTTTATCATTTTGTAGTGTCCTTCCATGTCCATTTTAACTTTGGATGGCTTGAAGACTGCTTTGTCTGATATCAGAATTGCTACAGTTTCCCTCTTCTGTTTTCCATTCGCCTGAAAAATCATTTTCCAGTAACCAACTTTGAGACTGTAGGTGTCCTTTTCAGTGAGATGAGTTTCCTGAAGGCAGCAGGCTGTTGAATCATACTTCTTAATTTAGTTTGCCACTCAGTCTCATCAGTGGCACATTTACGCTATTCACACTCAATTTCATTTTTGAAATGCAAGAGTCAATCCTTGTCATAGGGCTCTTAAGGGGTCGCTTTGTTTCCTTTTAACTTTATGTGTGTGTGTGTGTGTGTGTGTGTGTGTGTGTGTTGTGTATTTTCATGTTTCTGAGTGTTCAGTATTCTCTGTTAACTCTGTGTTTGCCTGTGGTTTTGTGGTGGGTATGATCTTTTGTGTGTGTGTTCTGTGTCCCACACCTTCATAAGAAGTTGAGAAGGGAGAATGGAATAGGAAGAAAGAATATAAACGTATTTATTAGCACTAACCTGAACACTTCAAAATAGGGACACACTAGAGGGTGGAGGGGCCTGTAGGGAAATGGGCAGAGCTGGCCAGTTCAAGGTCAGTGGTTCACCCATGGTTCTCAAACTGTGCTCCTCATAGGACCAGAGGCACCAACGTCATCCATGAAATTGTCAGAAAAGAAATTTCTTGGACTCTACTCCTACCAAATCAGAAACTCCCAGGGTGGGCTTAGCAGTCAGGATTCTCAGCAATGGTGATGCGTGCATGCCCACCTTTGAGAACATGGATGCCTAGTGACTCCTGCCCTGGGATTCCTTCCTGAGTGTGGGTGCTGGAGTCTGAGAAGCTCTGAGATCAGGCTAGGCTTCTGTGGTCCTTCCCAAGGGCACACATTCCACCCCTACAATCAGATGGGGAGAGAATCTCCACTTTATTCCAGAAAAGCCCAGTAGCCAGTTGGCATTCAAGCAGGATTTGGGGCATACTGCATATGGCTGCTACCCAGCCAGGGCATAAGACCCTGCAGACTTATGCTGTCACCCACTGCTTCCCCTCTGCCTGGGAAGACTGTCCCTCCTCTTCCCTGTTCCTGGGTGTCTTACTCTTGGCCTGTTTTGGGGTTTTTAAAATAATCTAGATTATGAATCTTTTGTCAGATGTGTGTATGGAAAATATCTTTTCCAACTAATTTGCCTTTTTCAAGCTCTTACGGTGTCTCTTGATGAATAGAAGTTCTTACACAGTACACATTATTAAAACTTTCCTCTATGAACAGTGTTTCTTATATCCTATTTAAGAAATGCTTGCCTACTGCAAGCTCATAAAGTTGTTCTCCCTGTTTTCTAAGGTCTTTATTGTTTTGTACATTTAGAAGTGCATCCCCTAATTAACTGACTTTTGTGTACACAGTAAGAGGTAGAAGCCCAGGAATATGTTCTCTATACAGATATTCTATTAACCCAGCACTAGTTAACTGAAAAGATCTTCTTTTCTTTATTAAAACGAACCATATGACTAGGCTTGGTGGCTCAGCCTTTAAACCCAGCACTTTGGGAGTCCAAGGTAAGTGGACAGCCTGAGTCTACAGGTTTGAGATCCACCTAGACAATTTGGCAAGACCTCATCTCTACAATAAATCAAAAATTAGCTGGGCATAATAGCACATACATGCAGTTTCAGCGACTTGAAAGGCTGAGGCAGAAAGATTGCCGACGCCCAGCCTGTCGATACTGGTGTGGCCATAAGTGTGCCAATGCACTCCAGTCTGGATGACAGAGTGAGACTTCAACTCACAAAAAAAGGAAAGAACCATGTGTGTATACGTCTATCACTAGACGTAATATTTTATTTCTTCGGTTGGTTTGTTTATCACCACATTTAGTGTAGCTTAACATTTTTGTTATACTAGTAAAGATATACACCAAAAAACTTGACATTTAATCACTTTTAAGTGTACAGTTCAGTGTCATTATTTATACTCACAATGTTGTGCAAGCATCACTACTATTTCCAAACTTTTTATCACCTCAAATACAAATTCTGTGTCTATTGAGCACAATTCCTCATTGCCCACCACCACCACCAGCCCCTGGCAAACTCTAATCTACTGTCCGTCTCTATAAATTTGTCTGTCCTAGGTAACTTGCAAAAGTGGAAGCATACAGCAATTGTCCTTTTGTGTCTGGTTTACTTCACTTAGCATAATGTTTTCAAGGTTTATTCATGTGGTACTGTGTATCAGAACTTCATTCCTTTGGTGTGTGTGTGAGTTGTAGTTATTCCAATGCCTAGGCTGGCGTGCACAGGCATGCTCATGGCCTCCCTAGTGTCAACCTGCTGGGCTCAGGCAATCCTTCTGCCTCAGCCTTCAAAGTAGCTGGAACTACAGGCTCGTGCTACCATGCCTGGCTAATTGTTTTGATTTATTGTAGAGATGAGGTCTCACCAAGTTGCCCAAGGCTGTTCTTCAACCCGTAAATTCTCAGGCATTCCCTCACTTGGCTGGAATTACAACTTGAGCCACCGCACCTGGTCACTTCATTCCTTTTTATGAAGGAACTTTATTTCTTTGTACATGAATTCCATTGTGTGTGTGTATGTGTGTGTGTGTGTGTGTGTGTGTGTGTGTGTGTGTGTGTGTTTATCTGTTGATGGATTATTGGGTTATTTCCAATTTTTGGCTATTGCTGCAAGTTACACTGGTATACGAGTATCTGTTTAAATCCCTGTTTTCATATCTTTGGGGTTTATGTAAAGTAGTGGAATTTGATGTGCATTTTCCTAGAGAATAATGAGGTTGAACATCTTTTCATGTGCTTTTTGATCAATTGTATACCTTCTTTGGAGAGATTCTATTCAAGACTTTGACCTATTTTTAAAGTTGGATTGTCTTTTTTGTTGCCAGCATGCAGAAACTCGATTGATTTTACACATTGACTTTGTATTAACCAGTGTCTTTTTTTTTTTTGATTTGGAGTCTCACTCTGTCGCCCAGACTGAAGTGCAGTGGCACGCTCCTGGACACCGCAGCATCGACTTGCTGGTCTCCGGCGATCGTTCCGCCTCAGCCTTCCAAGTAGCTGGAACTACAGGCGGGCGCTACCCTGCCCGGCTAATTTTTTTGATTTATTGTAGAAATGAGGTCTCGCCAAGTCACCCAGGCGAGTCTCAAAGCCGCGGGCTCAGGCAATCCACTCACCTCGGCCTCCCAAAGCGTGGAATTACAGGCTGAGCCACCGAGCCTGGCCTAACCAGTGTCTTAATTAATTCACATATGAATTTTAATACTACGTAGAATATGATTTTCTAAAGTACACAATCACGCTACAATGGTAGTTTTATTTCTTTCTTTCCAATTTTGAAGTCTTTTATTACTCTTATTTCCTTATTGCTCTTGCCAATTCTGAATACAGATAGTGATGGTAGTTTTTGTCTTATTCCTGATCATTTGTTAGCTTTGGGGAGTTTTGGTAGATAGTGTAGCATATTATGAAAGTTGTCTTATATTTCTGGCCTGCTAATCATGAAAAGGAGCTGGGAGTTCTGCTTCCAAAATGATGGCATAAAGGGAAGCTGGCTTTTCTCTTCACTGCCTGATCCACTCCCACCTCCGCACCCCTCCAAAGAAATAAATAAATAAAGCAAGTATACAGTGTTGAGATTTTCACCAGCAACAACCCAGAGCTCAAGTGTGATGATGAGACAGTCATACTGGAGCACAGAGAAGTGGAAAATACTCTCAGCAGACAGTAAAAATCAAAGGGAAGTAGTGAACTGTGGATACAAAACTGGACAAGGAAAATGCTATAAACTGAGGGAAATTATAGAGATCAGTGGATTCTAGTTCCCTGTGAGGCTACCGAGTGACCATACTGGAGTACTTGAACCGGACACTAAGAGATAATAAAGGAAAAGGGGAAAACGAAGCAGGGAACATGGGGATGTCTGAACGAGACACTAAGAGATAATAAAGGAAAGGGAGAAAAGGGAGCAGGGGACAAGGGGATGTCTCAATGAGTTGTCTGGAGAGTAAACAGTACCCAGGTGACAACAACTCTGTCAAAAAGGCAAAGCTTCGGGCAAGTTTAAACTTACAAGAATTTATTTGGGAAAAAAAAATTCTGAATTGGGCAGCCCTAAAAACCAGAACAAATTTGAAGAGCACCTACCTGCTATGTGGTCAGGCAGTATTTATGGAATGAAAGTAAGTGGGACAAAAATTATATAATTAAATGGTTACAACTCAGCATTTCCCTTCACCTTAATCAGTTAGCTGCCAACTATTAACCAAAGTCCAGCTGCTGTAACTAATTGAATCTCAACTATTTTTTGTACAATTGACCTTTGAACAACAAGGGTCTGAACTGCACAGGTGCACTTACATGCAATTTTCAAAAATCAATAAACTGACCTTCTCTATTGATGAGTTCTGCATTTGCAACCAAACACAGATCAAAAAATACAGTATTTGTGGGGTGCAAAACCCATGTATACAGAGGACTGATTTGTATTCATAGATCCCACAGGGCTGATTGTGGGACTCAAGTATGTGTGGCTTTTTGTATCCATAGTGGTCCTGGAAACAATCCCCAGCAGATACTGAAGGACCACTGAACCCCTAAGTTAGTTTCATTTAGCATGAATGGCTCCATATCGGTTTGGTCTGCTGAGCCCAGTGCAGGAACCTAGAACAAATCAATGGTCCTACAAATTTTGTTTAATATTCCCCCCTTTTGTTCAGGCTCTCATCTAAATGTAAGAGTGAACAAAACTTAGGGCATCAGTACATCTGTGCTACTGTGAGTTACCATCATTGCAGATTTCCAGTCTCAGCATGCCATTCATAGGTTACTGTGTCCTCGTGTTTATACATTTCAGTTTTTGTTGTTCCAACCAAAAAAGACACCAGTTGATGTTTGACAGATGGCTATATGGAAACATTTAAAATTTTTGAGAGAATACAGTGCACCAGGGAGATTACCATTATGACTATTAGAACGACCATACCAAGAGTTCAGAGTATGGACTTTAGCGAGGGTGTTCATAAACCAAACCAACTAAAATCATATAGTTCAGGCCAGGCTCGGTGGTTCAGCCTGTAATCCCAACACTTTGGGAGGCGGAGGTGAGTGGATTGCCTGAGCCCGTGGGTTCGAGACCCACCCGGGCAACTTGGTGAGGCCTTGTCTCTACAATAAATCAAAAATTAGCTGGGCATGGTAGTGTGTGCCTGTAGTTCTGGCTATTTGGAAGGCTGAGGCAGAAGGATCGCCAGAGCCCAGCAGGCCAAGGCTGCGGTGGCTGGGAGCATGCCACTGCATTCCAGACTGGGCGACAGAGTGAGACTCCAACTCAAAAGAAAAAACAAACAACAACAACAAAAACAAAAAACCAACCAAACAAAAAAGAAAACAAACAAATAGTTTAAAGAATAAATCAGAGACGGGGAAAGATGGCGACGGCATAGGTGAACTGGTGAGATTCTCTGAACGTGAGTTCCCAAAAAGGCTATCACTTCGCTACCCCCATCCCCCAACCCACCACCAACTGCGCTGGGGTCAGGCCCGGGAACTTCAGTCCCACGCAAGGCCAGATATTGCGCCCCTCCCCCCACTGCTGCCGTTCTACTCGTGTGTGGAAGTCTCCGGTCCCAGCCCCCTCCAGATCCCTCCCCGGCTGCATTGTCTCCAGCCCGGGCACCCGGCATCAAGCCGCCGGTCACACAGGGAGGCTCTGGGCACCCGCCCTTCAGAGACGCTGGTTCCATTTCTGGCTGAAGTCCTCTGTAGGGTCCCAGCGCCACTCTCGCTGTTTAGAGCCTGCCCTTTGGAACTTTGGAGCTCTGGAACTCCGGGTCCACCCTGGCTGAGGCACTCAGCATGAGACCCCAAATCAGAGGACCCAGATAAGCGGAGAAAAACAGACCTGCTTAAACTGCCTTGCCATTCTCCAGGCAGAGATTTCCATTGCCCTGCCCACCTGTCAACAAACTTTACCTCATGTCCTATCCAGGTATTGCAGCGTACGGGAAGTTTGGGTCCTGCTCCTCCAGCTCTCTCCCC
>NW_007251857.1:8461-9434 GCF_000164805.1 Carlito syrichta
CACAAAAGATTCAGAGAACCCCCGCAAGACAACAAATGAGAAGACCAACTCCTAGAAACATAATAATTCGCCTAAATAAAGTAGGCACAAAAGAAAAAAATCCTAAAGGCAGCAAGAGAAAAAGGCCAGATCACCCACCATGGAAGACCAATCAGAATAGCAGCAGATTTATCTGCAGAAACCCTGCAGGCTAGGAGAGCTTGGAGCCCTATCTTCAAAGTCCTAAAGGATAAACAATTTCAACCAAGAATAACCTACCCAGCCAAGCTAAGCTTCATCAGTGAGGGAGAATTAAAATCTTTCCCAGATATCCAATCCCTAAGAACTTATGCAGCCACAAAACCATCTCTACATGAAACACTTAAGAAAGTACTAAACACAGAAGAAAAGGAAAAAAGAACAACGTTCTTCACAAGAGTACAGGGAAAAGAATAAAATATACACGAACCAACCCCAAAAGCAAAAGAAAGACAAAAAAAAAGAAAAAGAAAAAAGAAAAAACCAAGTGGAAGAACAATAACTCAATAAGAACTCCATGATAGGGATGAACTCTCACATTTCAATAATTAGTCTGAATGTGAATGGACTAAACGCACCACTGAAAAGACATAGAATGACAAAATGGATAAAATATCACCAGGCAACAATATACTGCCTTCAAGAGACCCATCTCACTAGAAAGGACATACACAGACTCAAAGTAAGAGGATGGGAAACAAATTTTCAGGCGAATGGAACACAAAAGAAAGGAGGAGTCGCGATCCTAATTTCAGACAAAATACCATTTAAGCTATCAAAAATTAAAAAAGATACAGAGGGCCACTACATAATGATAAAAGGTTCACTCCATCAACAAGAAATATCTATCCTAAACATATATGCACCCAACATAGTGCACCAACATTCATAAAGCAACTTCTAGGAAAACTAAAGAAAGACATTGACTCTAACACCATAATAACTGGGAACTTTA